>NW_007160478.1:0-419 GCF_000164805.1 Carlito syrichta | reverse complement strand
AGGAGATGAGCTGGGGGGATGCCTCTAGGAGACATGTCACACCACAGGAATGCCGAAAAGACACTCTGTGGAGATGTCAAGGAGGTGTGCCATGGGGAGACCAAAGACACATGCCTTTGGGAGGCTAAAGATGCATGCCATGGTAACAGCATGGAGGAATTCCACAGGGAAATCAAGAAAGTGTGTTGTTGTGTCACTAAGAAGTTGTGCCCCTGGGAGGCCAAGGGAGCACATCATCGGGAAGCTAAGGATCCATGCCAGGGGGATTCCAAGGAGCTGTGCTGCAGGGATGCTTAGTATCCTTGCCATAGGGATACCAAGGAGACATGTTGTGGGACACCATGGGTATGCTGAAGAGGGTATGGGGAAGATGAGTAGGCATGCCATGGGGATGTTGAGGAGGCATGCTGTGGGGATGC
>NW_007160477.1:0-721 GCF_000164805.1 Carlito syrichta | reverse complement strand
TACCAAGATTATGAATATAGAATAAGTGGGGATTATGATGAGGTGCACAGCAGGGAGTTCAAGGACACATGCCACAGAGAGGTTGAGGAGTTGCATCATGGTGAAATCAAGGAGGCATATGACAATAAGGCTGAGGATGCACACCATGGTAATGCTCAGGAGGCATACCAAGAAGATGCCAAAGAGGTATGACCTCAGGACATTGAGGAGGGGTGTTGTGGGGATGCCTTCGAAGAGCACCAAGGTATCTTGTCATAGGGAAGCTTAGGAGATGTGGCATGGCAACATCCAGATAATGTGCTGTGAGATGCTTAGGAGGCATTCCATGGGGATACTGAGGAGGTGCATAATGGGAACAATGAAGAAGCACACCACAGGGATGTCAAGGAGGAGTGCAGTGCAGATGCTGAGGAAGCACACCACGGTGATGACAAGGAGGTGCAGCATGCCAAAGGGAAGCCAAAGAGGTGCTATGTGTGGACACTGTGGAGGCATATCATGGACAGACCAAAGATGAACACCACGGGGAGGCCATGGAGGAACACCATAAAAGACTAAGGAGGCATATCATGGGAAACTGGAGGAAATGAACTGCAGAAAGTCCAAGGAGAAACACCAAATTGATGTTAAGGAATTGTGCCATGGGAACATAGAGGAGGTGTGCCACAGTACTCCAGAAAGGTACACTATGGTGATGCAAAGAAGGCATGCCATGGGGATG
>NW_007160476.1:0-409 GCF_000164805.1 Carlito syrichta | reverse complement strand
ACATGCCATGAGTATACTGAGTAGTTGTGACATGTGTATGCCATGGAGGCACACCACAGAGATACTGAGGAGATGCACCACAGGGATGCCAGAGGTGCTCTGTGGGGACCCCAAGAAGGTGCACTGTGGTGATGCTGAGGTGGCAAGCCTTGGGGATGCAGTGGAGGTGTGCTATAGGGACGGTGAGGTTGCAAGTTACACAGCAAGGATGTTGAGTGGCACACTGTGGGGACACTAAAGTGGTGTGCAATGTACAGATTTAGGAGAAGTGTCACAGGGAGCCCAATAATGTGCACAGCAGAAACACCAAGGAGGCACCCTGCATGGAAGCCATGAAGACACACAGCTGGAAGTCTGAGAAGATATGCTGCTGGGAGGTCAAGGGGGTGTGCTATGGGGAGACCAAAGA
>NW_007160475.1:0-511 GCF_000164805.1 Carlito syrichta | reverse complement strand
GAAGAATCACATGGAGTCTGAGGTTATGCATCACAGAAACACTGAAGAGTCATGTTGAAGATAGGTTGTATAGGTGTGTTGCTAGGAGGCTGAGAAGGTGTGCTGCATGGAGGCAGAGGAAGTGTGCTACAGGGATGCCATGGAAACTTGCCACCAGGATGACAAGGAGTCGCAAATGTGGCATACTGAGGGCATATCAAGAAGGAATGCCATAGCGACACTAAGGAGGTACATCCCAGGGTCACTAAAGAGGCTCACTGTAGGGATGTTGAGGAGGTGTGTTGCATGTATGACAAGGAGGTGTTAAGTGGTGATGCTGAGGAGGTACAGAATAAGGATGCTGAATGGGTTTGCCTTAGGGACACCAAGAAAGATCATCATGGAAATGCCAAGTAGGAATTGTGCAATGATGCTGAGTAGGTACACTGCAGGGAAGACAACAAGGTATGCTATAGGAATGCCAAGGAGGCAAGGTGCAGCTATTCTAGGGAGGCATGTTGTGGTGACGCCA
>NW_007160474.1:0-491 GCF_000164805.1 Carlito syrichta | reverse complement strand
AGGAGGTGAGCCACAGGGACACCAATGAGGAACACTATGGGGATGCTAAGGAATTGTGACTCAGGGAAGACAAGGAGGCACAGCACAGGAAAGCTGAGAAGGTGTGCCATGTGTGGAGTCTGAGGAAGTGCACTGCAAGGATGTTGAAGAAGTGTACAGGGCTGCTGAGAAGGCATGTCACAGAAAATGCAAGGAAGTGCACTGCAGGGAGGTGGGCCTAATTGGGACACCAGTGATGCATACCATGTGGAAACCAAGTCATAAAGTGGCCATGGAAGTGCACTGTGGGGAACTCAAGGAGTTTCT
The DNA here is from genome assembly GCF_000164805.1 of Carlito syrichta. NCBI lineage: Eukaryota > Metazoa > Chordata > Mammalia > Primates > Tarsiidae > Carlito > Carlito syrichta. Next base: position 185 of record NW_007160474.1, on the reverse strand, counting down.
CAGTAGAATTGCCAAGGAGGTGCACCATGAGAAGGATGAGGAGGCATACTTTGGAGAAGTGTGGCGCAATGCAGGGAGCGTGAGAACTTGCACCATGGGAAAGTTAAAGAGGTGCACCAAGAGTGTGCTGAATATGGGCATTACAGTGTCACCAATAAGGCCCTCCATGGGCACTGAGGAGGCAA
>NW_007160473.1:0-645 GCF_000164805.1 Carlito syrichta | reverse complement strand
ATATACCTGTACTTATGAAATGTATATTAAGGAAAACAGCAAATATATAGACAAAAAGAACAGCTTGATTAGACTAGACTACTTTAGACAAGAGAAAAAGAAATGCATCAAGGACTTAGGTAGACATACTAACATTTATTGAGCATCTACTGATTGCCAATCACCATGCTTAGTGTTCCATGTGTATTACACAGGTAATAGGCATGACCATGGTGAAAGGGAGACGCAGTATCCATATTACCCAGATGGGAAAACTTCCCAGGTCATACAGGTAGGAACAGGTCAGAGTCAGCACCCAAACACAGGTTCATCTATTTCTACATAATCCAGAGAAGGAATAAGATATACAGAAATTATAAAGCATTAGTCATCTTTACTTAAAAGTGGATCGCTTTTAAGAAAGTACTTTATGGGGCAACGCTCTCAGGTCCCCTCCCTCTCTGGGAGCTTCTTTGTCCTCTCAATAAATCCTGCTTTCCAAGAAAGAAAAGAAAGAAGGAAGGAAGGGCCGGGCTCGGTGGCTCAGCCTGTAATCCCGCGCCTTTGGGAGGCTGAGGTGAGTGGGATTGCCTGAGCCCACGGGTTCGAGACAGAGACCCACCTAGGCAGCGAGACCTCATCTCTACAATAAATCAAAAAAATCAG
>NW_007160472.1:0-1533 GCF_000164805.1 Carlito syrichta | reverse complement strand
GAACAGAAAAAAATACGTTCTTTTCTTCCCTGCAAACACAATTTTATTACACATTTTAAAAGGATGAATCCTTCTAATTTTATAGGAGAATTCTATCCGATTTTAATTCGAGTTCTGAAGGAGTAAAGTAAGCTTTAGGAGACTATGCCATCAACATGCAGAATGTTGAATGTGTTGGGGCTTCCAAAAAACATGCTTTGGAAAGTTAAGCATTGAAAGCACTGTAAGGATTATTATAGTATTCTTGTTATTTTGTTTAAAAGGAAGACTTTTTGGATTGGGAGTTTTCCTTGAGGGAATGCTTCCCAGTGCAGGGCCTTTATACTAATAAGCTACCCTTTCAAAATCTCCCTTTCAAAATCTCCCCTAGAGCAGAGTCATCAAATCTCTTCCCCAAACCTGGTCATGATATTTCACATAACAACAAAAAAACCATGTTGTTTCTTTTTAGGGTTTGGTAGAGCACAAAGCAGAGATTGTGAAAAGATATTTTTCATCAACTATTTTCTGCCTTCAGATAGCAACAAGCAATAAATGGTTTCATTGTCAGAGTCTAAACCTCAGTGGCACATTGCCCCCCAATAGCGTGCCATCCAGAAGCAAGAAATAGGTTAGAGCATTTAGAACTCCAGTAGGAAGCAGCTCCCCTTTCCTGAGGAGACATTTGTCCTTAAGCCAAACTGGATCATTTTGAAAATTCGTACAATGATATATAGATGGAGTTTAAGTGAGTAGAAGTGTGAGAAAATGAATGTGCCCCTTAGTAAGAGGGACCCTCGGGTGATGTCAAAATGCTGGCAAGGCACCTGTATCACATTGCATAATCAAGCCAAATCATGTTGATGTCCTGTCTTGACAAGTGAGTTTGGAGCGAAGTCAAACAATGAAAGCAAAACTCCTCAAATTTCAGGGTCAGTTGAGATAATGTCTGTTGTGTTGTAGGAAAAGACACAGTTCCCTAATGACACTGTACACATAAAGTCTTATATAATTTAGAACTCATGGGCAAGAGGTGAATGTTTACACATATAATTGAAAAGAAAAAAACAAAATCATTCACAGAATTGTCATTGAAGAAGAGAAGATAAAATCAATGTCTTTTAGCTGTACAACAATGCATCTCAGGAATAAGTGGTTAATTTTCTTGAAATGATGAACTTGAGATAGACATTATATTATTCTAAGTGTTGTATTCCATCCTATCTACTGGAATAGAGTATAATACCAATTGCATCTCTATATCTAACGTGAAGTGCTAATATAGGATGATAGTTCTCAAAAAGTATAAGTGGCTAACTCACTGTTCAATGATTTGAAATGACTTACTTTTGATTGTTTCTATAACAATCAATCTTAAAAGAGTTTATCATGCCACATGATTTTCACATGTATGGTTATAGGTAGAGTTCCATTATGAGAATTAGTTTTTAAATTATTTATGTGAACTAAGATTCTTCATAATTATACATGTGCCATATTACCTACCAAATTAAATATAGCAATTGAACACTCAAAGCAGAAAATCATAGTCCT
>NW_007160471.1:0-709 GCF_000164805.1 Carlito syrichta | reverse complement strand
CCCAGCACCATTTATTGAATAGGTTTTCCTCTCCCCCAGTGGTGGGTGGTGGAGGCTTTGTCGAAGATGAGTTGGTTGAGAAATTGAGGTTTTGCTTCTGGAATCTCAATTCTATTCCATTGGTCTATATGCCTGTTCCTGTACCAATATCAAGCTATTTTGATTATTGTAGCTTTATAGTAAAGTTTGAAGTCTGGTAGTGTGATACCTCCTGCTTTGTTTTTTTTTTTTTTTTTTTTTTTCTGAGGATTATTCTTGCTATTCTTGGTCGTTTTTGTTTCCATATGAATTCCTGTATTGTTTTTTCCTAGGTCTGAGAAGAATGTTGCTGATAATTTGATGGGTTTTGTATTAAATCTGTAGATTGCTTTAGGTAAGATGGACATCTCCACAATTTTGATTCTTCCAATCCATCAGCATGGGATATTTTTCCACTTACTTGTGTCATCCTTGATTTCTTTGAGCAGTGTTTTGTAGTTTTCATAGTAAAGTTCTTTCACGTTTCTGGTTAGGAAGGTGCTGAGGTATTTCATTTTTTTGTGGCTATTGTGAATGGAATTGTGCTTTTTATTTGGGTTTCTGTTTGTTTATTATTGGTGTAAAGAAATGCAATTGTCTTTTGCACATTTATTTTATACCCTGAGACTTTGCCAAAGTCCTTTATCAGTGCAAGGAGGCTTTTGACAGATTCTCTTGGGTTTTCAAGGTG
>NW_007160470.1:0-638 GCF_000164805.1 Carlito syrichta | reverse complement strand
AGCCACTATGCTAGCTGTTCAAGTCAGCTAGTTAAGTCAGCTGGTTAGCCTGCTGCATAGGTAGGCAACTAGCTAGTTAACTGAGCTGGCTAGTCAGCTTGCTAGCTTAAGTCAGCTATGTAAGTCAGTTGGCTAGCCAGCTGGCTAGATAGGTAGTCAGATAGTTAGGTCAGCTGGCTAGCCAGCTGACTACCTGTTTAAGTCAGCTAGTTAAGTCAGCTGGCAACCACCTGGCTAGCTATTTAGTCAGCTCATGAAGTCAGTTGGATATTCAGATGGTTAGTGAGTTAAAAAGCTTAAGTCAGATGGCAATCCATCTGGCGAGCTAGTTATTTCAGCTAGTTAAATCAGCTGGCTAGCTAGGTAGCTAGCTATATAAGTCAGCAAGTTATGTCAGCTAGCTAGCTAGTTAAGTCAGCTAGTTATGTCAGCTGGCTAGCTAAATAGCCAGCTATGTAGCTACTTAGTTGACCCAGCTAGTTAATCAAGCTGGATAGCTAGGTAGCTAGCTGGTTAAGTCAGCTAGTTAAGTCAGGTTCCTAGCTAGTTATTTCAGCGAGTTAAGACAGCTGGATAGCCAGCTGCATATCCGGGTAATTAGCTAGTTACGTCAGCTGGCTAACAAATTAGCAAGCTAG
>NW_007160469.1:0-689 GCF_000164805.1 Carlito syrichta | reverse complement strand
AAAATAAATACGCAGAAATATTCAGAAAATCAATGAACCTAAAAGTTGGTTCTTTGAGAAGTTCATTACAATTCATTAAACTCTATGCAGTCTTACAAAGGGTAAAAAAAGACATCACGAATTACTATATCAGAAATAAAAGCGAAGCCATTGCTACCGAACTGATGGGCACTGAGAGGATAGTAAAGGAGCCTGTGAAAAGTGTTATACCCACATTTGATAAACTAGGGGAAGTGAATCAATTATTTGAAAGACATAACCTTACTAGGGCCATATTAGAGGCATTGATTATCGGAACAAAATCTATGTCTATAATAGAGGTCGAATTAACATTAAGAATATTCCAAAAAAGAACACATCAAATCGATATAGTGCCTCTTATGGTCTCTACTAAATTCTCCAGTCATAATATAATTTCACAGCATGATTAACAAATTGTTCTTTTAGGTATGCACCCAGTTGCAAGGGAAAGTAATGTCCACACAAATCCTGCAAAGGAATGTTTACAGAAGCATTATCTATAATCACCAAAACTAAAAGCAACCTGGGTGTCCTTCAACAGGTGATGGTAAAACAATAATTTATACAATGCAATATGATTTTGGGATTTGAAGGAGTTAGCTATTAAGGCATGAAAAATATATGATGAATTCTTAAATATATATGGGTTAGTGAAATAATGTCATTTG
>NW_007160468.1:0-756 GCF_000164805.1 Carlito syrichta | reverse complement strand
CAGAAATAAAAGCGAAGCCATTGCTACCGAACTGATGGGCACTGAGAGGATAGTAAAGGAGTCTGTGAAAAGTGTTATACCCACATTTGATAAACTAGGGGAAGTGAATCAATTATTTGAAAGACATAACCTTACTAGGGCCATATTAGAGGCATTGATTATCGGAACAAAATCTATGTCTATAATAGAGGTTGAATTAACATTAAGAATATTCCAAAAAAGAACACATCAAATCGATATAGTGCCTCTTATGGTCTCTACTAAATTCTCCAGTCATAATATAATTTCACAGCATGATTAACAAATTGTTCTTTTAGGTATGCACCCAGTTGCAAGGGAAAGTAATGTCCACACAAATCCTGCAAAGGAATGTTTACAGAAGCATTATCTATAATCACCAAAACTAAAAGCAACCTGGGTGTCCTTCAACAGGTGATGGTAAAACAATAATTTATACAATGCAATATGATTTTGGGATTTGAAGGAGTTAGCTATTAAGGCATGAAAAATATATGATGAATTCTTAAATATATATGGGTTAGTGAAATAATGTCATTTTTTGAAAGCTGCATAATATATGATTCCCACTATATAACATTATGGAAAAGACAAAACTAAAGAAACAGTAAAATAGCAGTAATTGGCAAACTTTTTGGACAAAACATGAATTATTAACACGTGAAGAAGAATAGACATTTAGAACAGTGAAAGTATTCTCTATTTATCATAGTAACATAACATTATAAATATTTCAAA
>NW_007160467.1:0-736 GCF_000164805.1 Carlito syrichta | reverse complement strand
GTAGACCAGGCGACCGGAACCTGAACTGGCCGTGATGTATCTGGACTGACTTGATTGCTCTGTGGCTGATGGCTGCCCTAGCTCAGGGCCGTCTGTTCTGTAAGCTCACACAATTCTTTGCTGTGAGGCTCGAGTGTGGAGGGTAGAGGCTGGCCTTCTTGGGCACATGGCCAAAGACGTGGGACTGACATTCCACTTGGACACCTTTGAATCCTCCCATGAACAACAGGCCATAAATTTTTTTTCTCTACCATCCCAGAGGGTGACTCCTCACGCTGGGTGGCAGGGGAGGTGGTGGTAGTGATGGTGTTGGTTATTATTATTTGGATTTGGAATCCCACTCTGTTGCCCAGGCTGGAGTGCAGGGGCATGTTAATGGCCACCGCAGACTCCACATGCTGGGCTCAAGAAATTCTTCTGCCTTTGTCCCCCAAGGGGCTGAAACCACAAACTTGCACTATCACACTCGGGTAATCTTTGGATTTATTTTTGATGGCAGAGACAAGGTCTTGCCCCATGTCCCGGGGCAAGTGTCGAAACCTCATGCTCAGGTCATCCACTCGCCTGGGTCTCTGAAGGGCCAGGATGCCAAGCTGAGTCCCTGAGCCCGCCCTGTGGTAGTGGTGGTGGTTGGTATTAATATTCTGAGTTGGATTTCTGCTCTATCGGCCAGGCCAGAGCCCAGGGTCCCTCTCTCGGCCACTGCGGCCTCCACTGGCTAGTCTCCAGTGAACCT
>NW_007160466.1:0-731 GCF_000164805.1 Carlito syrichta | reverse complement strand
TAACGAGTTAGCTAGGTTACTTATCTTGTTGCTGACGAGTCTCCCGATTACTTAGCTCATTTGAAACATTGACTGACTACTGGGCCAAGTAATTTCCTGGCTTAACAAGGTAGCCCCACTAGTCGGCCCACTCGTCAGCTGGGTCAATGAGTAGAATGACGATTTGGCCCACTAGTTAGCATGATTAACCAGTTGGCTGTCTGGTTTCCTGACCTAATTATTAGGCTGACTATTTGACTGACTAGTTGGCTTCCCTGATTATTTGGCCACCTAGTTAGCAGAGCTACCTTCTCAGCTGATAAGTTGGCCAACTGGACGGCCGATTGGTTTGGTGAAATCACTAGTTGGGCGGCTACTTGACAGACTTCTTAGCTGACTTAACTAATCAGCTGGCGAGGTAACTGATTGGTCACCTGACTTAACTTGTTGACTGGCAAGTGACCTGACTGGTCAGCTGACTTAACTAGTCAGCCGGCAAGTGAGCCGACTGTTCAGCAGACTTAATTATTCGGTTGGTGACTGAGTTGACTGGTCAGCAGACTTTAGTCAGCTGGCTAGTCAGCCGACTGGTCAGAGGACTTAACTATTCAATGAGCGATTGAGCCAACTGGTGAGTCAACTTAACTAGTCAGCCGTCAAGTGAGCCGATGGGTGAATGGCCTTAAATACTCAGCCAGCGAGCTAGCCAACCAGTGAGCTGACTTAAGTTGGCTGGTGAGTAAGACGACTAG
>NW_007160465.1:0-793 GCF_000164805.1 Carlito syrichta | reverse complement strand
TTTTCCATCATCATAGAAGACTTCCTCAGCCCTCCTTTAGAGGTAACTCCCACTCTCATCGATAATTGCTGTTTAACTTCTGTCATCATTGATTACTTTTATCTGAATTTCACATAAATGCAATCATTCAGAATGCACACATTTGTTAGCTTCTGAACCTCAACACAGGGTTTTTGAGATTCATTCCTGTTGCTGTATGCATCAATACATATAAATATTTTTTAATGCTGAGTATTATTCCATTTTAAGACTGTGCCACTATGGGTTTATTTCTCAGCTGATGGAAAGTCCCGTTGCTTCCAGTTAGGGGGCATTGTGAATAAAGCTGCTATAAACATTCATGAGAAAGTCTATTTTTTGTGGCCATATAGTTTCACTTATTCTTGAAAAATTCTTAGGGGTAGAAATTTTAGATCATAAGGTAAGTGTATATTTAATGGAATAAGATACTGCAAACGTTTTCCAAAATGATTGTATCATTTAAAAAAATTATACCATTTTATGCTCCCATCAGTAATGTCTAATTCTGTTCAGTTATGCCACATTTTCTCGAACATTTAGTGTTGTCTTTTTCATTTTAGCTGTCCTGTTAGGTGTGAAATGGTATATAGTGAGGATTTAATTTTAGCACGCCAATAGCTCATGACAGAAATCATCTTTTCATGCGCTTATTGGCCATTTATATATTTGCACTTGTGAAGGGTTCTTAAAATATTTTTGCCTACTTTTTTTAATGAATGATTTTTTTTTTAAGTTAGAGTTTTACTCTTTGCCCAGGCTGGAGTGCAGTGGC
>NW_007160464.1:0-738 GCF_000164805.1 Carlito syrichta | reverse complement strand
CAACAGAGTGAGACTCTGAATATATATATATATATATTTAACCAACCTCCTAAGATTCGTTATATTTATTAGATAGATTAAATGTATAATTGTTAAAAAAGTTGTCCAACAGAGCAAAGTCCTAACCAGATATCCTCCCCAGTGTACTACAATACACACTGAATTTAAGAAATTTAAACATAAGTCATCCAATTATTCTTCCAGAAAACACAAAAATGGGAACAAGATATTAGCAATCAAATCCAGTTACATATGTAAAATAGCTAAGCTAGCCTGTCCAGGTCTAAACTGGGATTATTTCAGAAATGTAAATTGGGTTTAGCATTATAAAATCAAATAATGTATTTAACCATTAAAAGAATAAAGAAGATTTTTCTAATTATGTCAAAATGATAAAACCATTTGATCACATTTCACAGCTATACTATTCATGAATTTAAAAAATAGCAAAAATTTTTAACTAGAAATAGTAAATAATTTCCTTAATCTAATAGTGTAAATCTATAACAAACTTCCAGCAAACTTGATATTTAAGAGTGAAATGTTGTTAGCGCTCTCATTGATATTAAAAACAAGATAAGAATGGTCCCTACTCTAAGTTTTATTCAACTTTATGTTCAAGATATATTGCCCAAATCAGCTGGGCGTGGTGGCGCATGCCTGTAATTCCGGCTACTCGGAAGGCTGAGGTGGAAGGATCGCCGGAGCCCAGCAGGCCGAGGCTGCGGTGGCCGGGGA
>NW_007160463.1:0-786 GCF_000164805.1 Carlito syrichta | reverse complement strand
TCTAATAGTGTAAATCTATAACAAACTTCCAGCAAACTGATATTTAAGAGTGAAATGTTGTTAGCGCTCTCATTGATATTAAAACAAGATAAGAATGGTCCCTACTCTAAGTTTTATTCAACTTTATGTTCAAGATATATTGCCCAAATCAGCTGGGCGTGGTGGCGCATGCCTGTAATTCCGGCTACTCGGAAGGCTGAGGTGGAAGGATCGCCGGAGCCCAGCAGGCCGAGGCTGCGGTGGCCGGGAGCGGCCACTGCACTCCAGTCTGGGCGACAGAGTGAGACTCCAACTCAAAAAAAAAAAAGATATATTGCCCATGGCAATAATGAAAAAAAAAACACATAGAATTTATGAGAATGGGAGAAGAAATTAAACATCATTGTTTATAAATGACATGATTATTTACATAAAAAGCCAGCATAATCTACAGATTAAGTATTTGAATTAATAAGTAGGTTTAACAAGATCTTTGGATAGTAGACAAAATCACTTGCATGTCTATAACACCAGCAAATAATTACAAATAAAATTTAAGAAATGTTACCACTTATTAAAACAATTAGATACCTGGAAATAAACCTTTAACAAATATTTAAAAGCACTCTACCCAGAAAACTGTGAAATATTATTGAGAGAAATTAAAGAATATCTAAATGAGAGGACTTTAACCTGATTGTAGATTTCAAGACTCAGCATTGTAAAACTTCTCCCCAAACAGATTTATGTGATCCAGTACCTTTTCATAGAAATTCAACAAGATTATTTCTTGCTTGTCTGGTTGGT
>NW_007160462.1:0-10731 GCF_000164805.1 Carlito syrichta | reverse complement strand
TGTCTCTCAGGATTTGAACATTGCTTCATGAACATCAAAGTTAGTTTTCTAGAATTTTCAATTATCTACATTTTTATATGAATGAGGAGCCCAAATACTTCTTTATAAATCTCCATGTTATTTTGGTTTTTAAACATAGGGCTCCCAATGGTCTCTTTTTGTGTGTGTGCATGATTTTCAAGGCTTGTTGATAAAAAGTATCAGATTAATCTGAGACATTGTTGCAGAGTACACCATTATGTCTTAGGTAGAGAAAATCCTCGGGGATTCAGTGGAAATACACTTTGAAAAATAGAAATTGGTTTAAAATGCAAGGGAAATGTGATTCAGTATTTCCTTCAAATAGTTAGGGGACACTTTGGAGTAGGATTGCATATCTGTAAGTTTAAATTACAATTCACTAGCAGAAAATACAGCGTGTCCCAAGGATATGTACAAAAGTTTTAAGAAAGGAAAAAGATATGTTAAATTGTTATACAGTTTTTCTTCTGTATTTGTTAAGATTTATTATGCCTTCTGTCTTCTGAATAGCCACCTAGGTACTCTGTTCCTCAATGTTTAGTTGACTTAGGATGATACACGTCTGGAATCTCAACATGTTTCATATTTGTGCAGAATAAAACATTCAGCATTTATGTGAGAAATGTAGTAGTTTCAAAGTTGAAACCAAATGTACAATGGATTCTAACGTATTAATAGGAAAGGGAGGTATAATGGGAGTCGTGCCCCCTTCTTAGAAATCAATCCCTTCAAAATGAACATCTCTATCCCCAACCCTGGATTGTAACTATCTTTAGATAAAAAAGTTTAAAAAAATAGAAGAAAGCAAAGTCAGTTGCACATTTTACAGCTTTTATTTATGTATTTATTTTATTTTAATTTTTACACAATATGGGGTACAATTCAGAGTTAGATATTCAAACAATGATTATGCAGGGTCCCTGGATGGTGAGGTATGCCCCTCCCTGCCTTAACCCTATAACTCCACAGCCAATCCCACCCCTACCCCAAAACAGTTTTCTACTACTGCCAATCACTTTGTTCTAGCCACTCTAATTGATCAAGTTCAGCTCTTGCGGGAGAACATATGGAACTCTATTCTTTGTTTCCGTTATAATTCACTAAGAATGGCCTAATACATATCCATCAAGCTTTTTACAAAATCCTTATACCTGTCACTTTTCATGGATGCATAATATTCCATTTGTGTATGTTCCACATTTATTTTATCCATTCAAGCTTTGCAGTGAAACATGGTTGGTATCATGTTTTTTTCAAATGTGATTAGAGCTGCAATAAACATGCTCGTGCAGATTTTTTTTTTGTAAAAGATCTGAGTTCCTCCAGGGTTATTCCCTACAGGGGAATTACAGGGTCACATGGTAGGTCAATTTCTTATCCCTTTATAAACCGCCACAGTGATTTCCAAGGCTGTTGCTCTACTTTTCAGTCCACATGCAGTGTAGATGCATTTTTCCCCCAAATCTTTTCCAGCATCTGTTATTGTTTGTGTTATTAATGAAGACCATTCTTACAGGGGTTAAGTGGTAGTTCAATGTGGTTTTCTTTTGCATTTCTTTGATGATGAGTGAGGCTGAGCACGTTTTCATGTGTCTCCTGGGTTTCCACATCTCTTCTATGAGAAGTGTCCAATCATGTATTTTTCCCACTTTTTAACCGGATTATTTGTCTTTTTTTCTGAGTGTTTGATTTTCTTGTAGCTCATAGATGTTATGACTTTGTCAGATACATAGCTGGAGAATAGTTTGTCCCATTCTGGGACTGTCTCCATACTGCTTTGATGGTTTCTTGTACTTTGAAGAAGTTAATTGTTTGGTACGATCCCACTTGTCTAGCATTCTTTTTAAGTTATGGCTATTGAGTGTTCTGAAGAGAGTGGCTCCCGGTTCCAGTGTTCATAAAGGTGTCTCCTGTGCTTCTATGATGATTATAATTTGGTGTTTTACGTTTAGGTCTTTGATCCATTTAGAGTAATGTGTATGGTGTTAGTTAGGGGTCCTGTTTGAATCTGTTCATGTAGTCAGACTTTTTCCAACAACATGTACTGAATATGTTCTTCATTCCCCAGTGGGTCCTGGAGGTTCTTTCAAAGATGTGTGGGTGAGAATTTGAGGATTTCACTCTCTGTCCTGACCCATTAGCCTATGGACCTTTTCCAGTACCAATACCAGGGTGCTTTGGTTATTGTAAACTTATACTAAAGTTTCAAATGTGGAAAGTGATTGTTCCAGCTTTGTATCTTTTGATAAGGATTCTATAGGCTCGTCATGATTGTTTTAAATTTCATATGAATTCAGTATTGTAATTTCCAGTTCCGAGAAGAATGATGTTAACTTATTATTTTTTTCCCTGTATCACTCGTTTGCTTAAACAACTAATATTTCAATTAAAAGATGTAAGCAAAGTTAGGAAAACAAACATGTCAGATTGCCATTCATGACATCAGCCTCAGAACTTTGACATCATAATGGGCGGGACCTTGACTACTGAGCAAGCCTTCAGTATCAAGGATTTATGTACAGTGCTCTCACAAAAGCGGAAGACATGGTGGATTTTCATTCCCAAGAATTGAGGGAAGCAAGGTGTTCACACCTATCCAAAAACGTCCCCAGGGGTAAGTGGCCATTCAAGAATCCACTGGGTAATGTACTCTTTTTGTTTTCAAGCAGAAGTTATTGAGAGGTCAGAAGAGCTCCCAGAGTGGGAGGTCCCTGAGGGGTTCCCCACGATGTAGTCTTTTATTACTGTGGTCACAGAGACTTGTTGGAGTTTGTTCATAGCATAACCTAAAAACATTTCCTCACTTTCTTTGGTTTAGACACTTCTGGATGTTTTTCATATTGTTTTCCAGCCTTTAAGCCGTTTGTCTCTCAGGATTTGAACATTGCTTCACTAACATCAAAGTCAGTTTTCTAGAATTTTCAATTATCTCAATTTTTATATGAATGAGGAGCCCAAATACTTCTTTATACATCTCCATGTTATTTTGGTTTGTAAACTTAGGACTCCCAATGGTCTCTTTTTGTGTGTGTGCATGATTTTCAAGGCTTCTTGATAAAAAGTATCAGATTAATTTGAGACATTGTTGCAGAGTACAGCATTATTTCTTAGGTAGAGAAAATCCTCGGGTATTCAGTGGAAATACACTTTGAAAAGTAGAAATTGGTTTAAAATACAAGGGAAATGTGATTTCATATTTTCTTCCAATAGGTAGGGGAAACTTTGGAGTAGGTATTGCATATCTGTAAGTTGAAATTAAAATTCACCTGCAGAAAATACAGCATGTCCCAAGAATATGTGCAAAAGTTTTAAGAAAGGACAAAGATACGTTAAATTATTATATAGTTTTTCTTCTGAAATTGTTAAGATTTATTATGCATTCTGTCTTCTGAATAGCCACATAGGTACTCTGATCCTCAATGTTTAGTTGACTTAGGATGATACACGTCAGGAATCTCAACATGTTTCAATTTATGCAGAATAAAACATTCAGCATTTATGTGAGAAATGTAGTAGTGTCAAACTTGAAAACAAATGTACAATGGATTCTCACATATTAATAGTAAAGGAAGTTATAATGGGAGTAGTGCGCCGTTCTTAGAAATCAATCCCTTCAAAATGAATATTTCTATACCCAACACTGGATTGTAACTCTCTTTAGATTAAAAAAGTTAAAAAAAAATAGAAAACCAATAAAGTCAGTTGCACGTTTTACAGCTTTTGCTTATGTATTTATTTTATTTTAATTTTTACACAATATGGGGTACAATTCAGAGTTAGATATTCAAACACTGATTATGCATGGTCCCTGGATGGTGAGGTATGCCCCTCCCTCCCTTAACAATATAACTCCACAGTCAATCTCACCCGTACCCCAAAACAGTTTTCTACTACTGCCCATCACTTTCTTGTAGCACTCTAATTGATCAAGTTCAGTTCTTGCGGGAGAACATATGGAACTCTATTCTTTGTTTCCGTGATAATTCACTGAGAATAACCTAATACATATCCATCAAGCTTTCTGCAAAATCCTTATACCTGTCACTTTTCATGGATGCATACTATTTCGTTTTGTGTGTGTTCCACATTTATTTTATCCATTCCAGCTTTCAAGTGCAACAAGGTTGGTATCATGTTTCTTTCAAATGAGATTGGAGCTGCAGTAAACATGCTTGTGCAGATATCTTTTTGTAAAAGATCTGAGTTCCTCCAGGTTTATTCCCTACAGGGGAATTACAGGGTCACATGGTAGGTCAATTTCTTGTCCCTTTATAAACCGCCACAGTGATTTCCAAGGCTGTTGCTCTACTTTTCAGTCCACATGCAGTGTAGATGCATTTTTCCCCCAAATCTTTTCCAGCATCTGTTATTGTTTGTGTTATTAATGAAGGCCATTCTTACAGGGGTTAAGTGGTAGTTCAATGTGGTTTTCCTTTGCATTTCTTTGACGATGAGTGAGGCTGAGCACGTTTTCATGTGTTTCCTGGGTTTCCACATCTCTTCTATGAGAAGTGTCCAATCATGTATTTTTCCCACCGGATTATTTGTCATTTTTTCTGAGTGTTTGATTTTCTTGTAGCTCATAGATGTTATGACTTTGTCAGATACATAGCTGGAGAATAGTTTGTCCCATTCTGGGGCTGTCTGCATACTATTTTGATGGTTTCTTGTACTTTGAAGAAGTTAATTGTTTGGTACAATCCCAGTTGTCTAAAATTCTTTTTAAGTTATGGGTATTGAGGGATCTGAAGAGAGTGGCTCCCGGTTCCAGTTTTCATAAAGGTGTCTCCTGTGTTTCTATGATGATTATAATTTGGTGTTTTAGGATTAGGTCTTTGATCCATTTGGAGTTAATGTGTATGGTGATAGTTAGGGGTCTTGTTTGAATCTTGTTCATGTAGTCAGACTTTTTCCAGCAACATGTACTGAGTATGTTCTTCATTCCCCAGTGGTACCTGGAGGTTCTTTCAAAGATGAGTTGGGTTAGAATTTGAGGATTTCACTCTCTGTCCTGACCCCTTAGCCTATGGACCTTTTCCAGTACCAATACCAGGCTGTTTTGATTATTATAAACTTATACTAAAGTTTCAAATGCGGAAAGTGATAGTTCCTGCTTTGTATCTTTTGATAAGGATTCTTTAGGCTCGTCATGATTGTCTTAAATTTCATATGAATTCCCTATTGTAATTTCCAGGTCTGAGAAGAATGATGTTAACTTCCTGGTTTTTTCCCTGTATCACTCGTTTGCCTAAACGGCTAATTTTTCAATTAAAAGATGTAAGCAAAGTCAGGAAAGCAAGCATGTCAGATTGCCATTCATGACATCAGCCTCAGAACTTTGACATCATAATGGGCGGGACCTTGACTACTGACCAAGCCTTAAGTATCAAGGATTTATGTACAGTGTTCTGACAAAAGCGGAAGACATGGGGGATTTTCATTCCCAAGAATTGAAGAAAGCAAGGTGTTCACACCTATCCAAAAACGTCTCCAGGGTTAAGTGGCCCTTCAAGAATCCACTGGGTAATGTAGTCTTTTTATTTTCAAGCAGAAGTTATTGAGAGGACAGAAGAGCTCCCACAGTGGGAGGTCCCTGAGGTGGTTCCCCCCGATGTATTCTTTTTTTACTATGGTGACAGAGACTTGTTGGAGTTTGGTCATGGCACAAGATAATAATATTTCATCTCTTTCTTTGGTTTAGACACTGCTGCATGTTTTTCATATTATTTTCCAGCATTTGAGCCGTTTGTCTCTCAGGATTGGAAAATTGCTTCACTAACATTAAAGTCAGTTTTCTAGAATTTTCAATTATCTAAATTTTTATATGAATGAGGAGCCCAAATACTTCTTTATAAATCTCCATGTTATTTTGGTTTATAAACATAGGGCTCCCAATGGTCTCTTTTTGTGTGTGTGCATGATTTTCAAGGCTTGTTGATAAAAAGTATCAGATTAATCTGAGACATTGTTGCAGAGTACACCATTATGTCTTAGGTAGAGAAAATCCTTGGGGATTCAGTGAAAATACACTTTGAAACATAGAAATTGGTTTAAAATACAAGGGAAATGTGATTTTATATTTCCTTCCAATAGGTAGGGGAAACTTAGTAGTAGGGATAGCATATCTGCAAGTTTAAATTAAAATTCACTAGATTAAAATACAGCGTGTCCCAAGAATATGTACAAATTTTAAGAAAGGACAAAGATATGTTATATTATTATACATTTTTTCTTCTGAAATTGTTAAGATTTATTTTGCATTCTGTCTACGGAATAGCCACATAGGTACTCTGATCCTCAATGTTTAGTTGACTTAGGATGATACACGTCTAGAATCTCAACATGTTTCAATTTATGCAGAATAAAACATTTAGTATTTATGTGAGAAATGTAGTAGTGTCAAAGTTGAAATCAAATGTACAATGGATTCTCACGTATTAATAGGAAAGGAAGATATAATGGGAGTAGTGCGACCCTCTTAGAAATCAATCCCTTCAAAATGAACATTTCTATACCCAGCCCTGGATTGTGACTATCTTTAGATTTAAAAAGTTAAAAACAAAGAAAACAAATAAAGTCCGTTGCACGTTTTACAGCTTTTATTTATGTATTTATTTTATTTTAATTTTTGCACAATATGGGGTTCAATTCAGAGTTAAATATTCAAACATTCATTATGCAGGGTCCCTGGATGGTAAGGTATGCCCCTCCCTCCCTTAGCAATATAACTCCACAGCCAATCCTACCCCTACCCCAAAACAGTTTTCTACTACTGCCAATCACTTTCTTATAGCTCTCTAATTGATCAAGTTCAGCTCATGAGGGATAACATATGGAACTCTATTCTTTGTTTCCGTGATAATTCACTGAGAATGACCTAATTCATATCCATCAAGCTTTCTGCAAAATCCTTATACCTGTCACTTTTCATGGATGCATAATATTCCATTTTGTGTATGTTCCACATTTATTTCATCCATTCCAGCTTTGAAGTGCAACATGGTTGGTATCATGTTCTTTTCAAATGTAATTTGAGCTGCAATAAACATGCTTGTGCAGATATCTTTTTGAAAAATATCTGAGTTCCTCCAGGTTTATTCCCTACAGCGGAATTACAGGGTCACATGGTAGTCAATTTCTTGTCCCTTTAGAAACCGCCACACTGATTTCCAAAGATTTTCCTCAATTTTTCAGTCCACATGCAGTGTAGAAGCATTTTTCTCCCAGATCTTTTCCAGCATCTGTTATTGTTTGTATTATTAATAAAGGCCATTCTTACAGGGGTAGTTCAATGTGGTTTTCCTTTGCATTTCTTTGATGTTGAGTGAGGCTGAGCACGTTTTCATTTGTCTCCTGGCTTCCCACAACTCTTCTATGAGAAGTGTCCAATCATGTATCTTTCCCACTTTTTAACGGGATTGTTTGTCTTTTTTTCTGAGTGTTTGATTTTCTTGTAGCTCATAGATGTTACGACTTTGTCAGATACACAGCTGGAGAATAGTTTGTCCCATTCTGGGGCTGTCTGCATGCTATTTTGATGGTTTCTTGTATTTTGCAGAAGTTAATTCTTTTATTACTGTGGTCACAGAGACTTGCTGGAGTTGGGTCATAGCACAAGCTAATAATATTTCATCACTTTCTTTGGTTTAGACACTTCTGGATGTTTTTCATATTATTTTCCAGTCTTTGAGCTGTTTGTCTCTCAGAATTTGAACATTGCTTCCACTAACATCAAAGTCAGTTTGCTAGAATTTTAATTATCTCAATTTTTATATGAATGAGGAGCCTAAATACTTCTTTATATATCTCCATGTTATTTTGATTTAAAATCATAGGGTTCCCAATGGTCTCTTTTTGTGTGTGTGCATGATTTTCAAGACTTGTTCATAAAAAGTATCAGATTAATCTGAGACATTGCTGCAGAGTACTCCATTATGTCTTAGGTAGCGAAAATCCTCGGGGATTCAGTGGAAATACACTTTGAAAAATAGAAATTGGTTTAAAATACAAGGGAAATGTGATTTTATATTTCCTTCAAATAGGTAGGGGAAACTTTGGAGTAGGGATTGCATATCTGTAAGTTTAAATTAAAATTCACCAGCAGAAAATACAGCGTGTGCCAAGAATATGTACAGAAGTTTTAAGAAAGGACAAAGATATGTTAAATTATTATACAGTTTTTCTTCTAAAATTGTTAAGATTTATTATGATTCTCTCTTCTGAATAGCCACATAGGTACTCTGATCCTCAATGTTTAGTTGACTTAGGATGATACACGTCTAGAATCTCAACATGTTTCAATTTATGCAGAATGAAACATTCAGCATTTATGTGAGAAATGTAGTAGTGTCAAAGTTGAAAACAAATGTACAAGGGATTCTCACTTATTAATAGGAAAGAAAGTTGAAGTGGGAGTAGTGCGCCATTCTTAGAAATCAATCCCTTGAAAATGAACATTTCTATACCCAACCCTGGATTGTAACTATCTTTAGATTAAAAAAGTGAAAAAAAAATGAAGAAAACAAACAAAGTCCGTTGCACGTTTTACAGCTTTTATTTATGTATTTGTTTTCTTTTAATTTTTGCACAATATGGGATACAATTCAGAGTTAGATATTCAAACATTGATTATGCACGTTCCCTGGATGGTGAGGTATGCCCCTCCCTCCCTTAACAATATACCTCCACAGCCAATCCCACCGCTACCCCAAAACAGTTTTCTACTACTGCCCATCACTTTCTTATAGCACTCTAATTGATCAAGTTCAGGTCATGAGGGAGAACTCTATTCTTTGTTTCCGTGATAATTCACTGAGTATGACCTAATTCATATCCATCAAGCTTTCTGCAAAATCCTCATACCTGTCACTTTTCATGGATGCCTAGTATTCCATTTGTGTATTTTCCACCTTTTTTTATCCATTCCAGCTTTGAAGTGCAACATGGTTGGTATCATGTTGTTTTCAAGTGTGATAGAGCTGCAGTAAACATGCTTGTGCAGATATCTTTTTGTAAAAGATCTGAGTTCTTCCAGGTTTATTGCCTACAGGGGAATTACAGGGTCACATGGTAGGTCAATTTCTTGTCCTTTAGAAACCGCCACACTGATTTCCAAATATGTTGCTGTATTTTTCGGTCCACATGCAGTGTAGAAGCATTTTTTCCCCCAAATCTTTTCCAGCATCTCTTATTGTCTGTGTTATTAATGAAGGCCGTTCTTACAGGGGTTCAGTGGTAGTTCAGTGTGGTTTTCCTTTGCATTTCTTTGATGATGAGTGAGGCTGAGCACGTTTTCATGTGTCTGCTGGCTTCCCACATCTCTTGTATGAGAAGTGTGCAGTCATGTATTTTTCCCACTTTTTAACGGGATTGTTTTTGTTTTTTTCTGAGTTTTTGATTTTCTTGTAGCTCATAGATGTTATGACTTTGTGAGATACATAGCTGGAGAATAGTTTTTCCCATTCTGGGGCTGTCTGCATGCTATTTTGATGGTTTCTTGTATTTTGCCGAAGTTAATTTGTTTGTTACGATCCCACTTGTCTAACATTCTTTTTTAGTTATTTGTATTGAGGGATCTGAAGAGAGTAGCTCCCGGTTCCCGTTTTCATAAATGTGTTTCCTGTGTTTCTATGATGATTTTAATTTGTTGTTTTACGTTTATGTCTTTGATCCATTTGGAGTTAATGTGTATGGTGATAGTTAGGGGTCCTGTTTGAATCTTGTTCATGTAGTCTGAATTTTCGCAGCAACATGTACTGAATATGTTCTTCATTCCCCAGTGTGTCCTGGAGGTTCTTGCAAAGATGAGTTGGGTGAGAATTTTTGGATTTCACTCTCTGTCCTGACCCCTTAGCCTATGGACCTTTTCCAGTACCAATACCAGGCTGTTTTGATTATTATAAACTTATACTAAAGTTTCAAATGCGGAAAGTGATAGTCCTGCTTTGTATCTTTTGATAAGGATTCTTTAGGCTCGTCATGATTGTCTTAAATTTCATATGAATTCCCTGTTGTAATTTCCAGGTCTGAGAAGAATGATGTTAACTTCCTGGTTTTTTCCCTGTATCACTCGTTTGCCTAAACGGCTAATTTTTCAATTAAAAGATGTAAGCAAAGTCAGGAAAGCAAGCATGTCAGATTGCCATTCATGACATCAGCCTCAGAACTTTGACATCATAATGGGCGGGACCTTGACTACTGACCAAGCCTTAAGTATCAAGGATTTATGTACAGTGTTCTGACAAAAGCGGAAGACATGGGGGATTTTCATTCCCAAGAATTGAAGAAAGCAAGGTGTTCACACCTATCCAAAAACGTCTCCAGGGTTAAGTGGCCCTTCAAGAATCCACTGGGTAATGTAGTCTTTTTATTTTCAAGCAGAAGTTATTGAGAGGACAGAAGAGCTCCCACAGTGGGAGGTCCCTGAGGTGGTTCCCCCCGATGTATTCTTTTTTTACTATGGTGACAGAGACTTGTTGGAGTTTGGTCATGGCACAAGATAATAATATTTCATCTCTTTCTTTGGTTTAGACACTGCTGCATGTTTTTCATATTATTTTCCAGCATTTGAGCCGTTTGTCTCTCAGGATTGGAAAATTGCTTCACTAACATTAAAGTCAGTTTTCTAGAATTTTCAATTATCTAAATTTTTATATGAATGAGGAGCCCAAATACTTCTTTATAAATCTCCATGTTATTTTGGTTATAAAC
>NW_007160461.1:0-683 GCF_000164805.1 Carlito syrichta | reverse complement strand
TCGGCACTGGTAAGGCAACTAGTGTCAGACGACGCTAAGAAGACAAGTAGAATCTGACGACATTAAGAAGGCAAGTAGTATCCGACGACACTAAGAAGGCAAGTACAATCAGACGACACTAAGAAGGCAAGTAGTGTCAGATGACACTAAGAAGGTAAGTAGTATGAGACGACACTAAGAAGGCAAATAGTGTCAGAAGTCACTAGCATCAATCAGAAGTAAGAACGCAAGTAGTATCAGATAACAAAAAGAAGGCAAGTAGTATCAGATGGCACTAATACTGCAAATGATATCAGACGACAGTAAGAGGGCAAGTGGTATCAATCGGTACTAATAAAGCAAGGAGTATCAGACGGAACTAATAAGGCAGGGAGTATTACACTGCACTAATAATTCAAGGAGTACCAGATGGCACTATTAAGGTAAGTAGTAACAGACGAGACTAATAAGGCAAGAAGTATCAGACGGCACTAATGAGGCAAGTAGCATCAGACCACACAAATGAGGCAAGTAGGATCAGACGGCACTAATAAGGCAATTAGAATCAGACGGGACTTATAATGCAAGGAATATCAGACGTCAATAATAAGGCAAGGAGTATCAGACGAAATTAATAAGACAAGGAGAATCAGACAACACTAATAAGTCAAGGGTATCAGAGGGCACTAACCAAGTAATGAGTA
>NW_007160460.1:0-765 GCF_000164805.1 Carlito syrichta | reverse complement strand
TCAGAAGTCACTAGCATCAATCGGAAGTAAGAACGCAAGTAGTATCAGATAACAAAAAGAAGGCAAGTAGTATCAGATGGCACTAATACTGCAAATGATATCAGACGGCAGTAAGAGGGCAAGTGGTATCAATCGGTACTAATAAAGCAAGGAGTATCAGACGGAACTAATAAGACAGGGAGTATTACACTGCACTAATAATTCAAGGAGTACCAGAGGGCACTGTTAAGGTAAGTAGTATCAGACGAGACTAATAAGGCAAGAAGTATCAGACGACACTAATGAGGCAAGTAGCATCAGACCACACAAATGAGGCAAGTAGGATCAGACGGCACTAATAAGGCAATTAGAATCAGACGGGACTTATAATGCAAGGAATATCAGACGTCAATAATAAGGCAAGGAGTATCAGACGAAATTAATAAGACAAGGAGAATCAGACAACACTAATAAGTCAAGGGTATCAGAGGGCACTAACCAAGTAAGGAGTATCATCAGATGGCACAAATAAGGCAAGGATTATCAGGTGGCACTAATAAGGCAAGTAGTATCAGACGGCACTAAGAAGGCAAGTAGTATCAGACGTCACTAACAAGGAAAGTAGTATCAGACGGAACTAACAAGGCAAGAAGTATCAGACGGCACTAACAAGCCAAGTGGTATGAGACGGCACTAACAAGGCAAGTATTATCAGACGACACTAACAAGGCAAGTAGTATGAGACGACACTAAGAAGGCAAGTAGTATCTGATGACACTAGGAAAG
>NW_007160459.1:0-749 GCF_000164805.1 Carlito syrichta | reverse complement strand
TTTCAATTCAAAATGTACTATCCAAATTAGCAAATTTATCGTCACAAATCTTTAAATGATGTTTGTGCAATTCCAAAAATCAAATCAAATTCTTTATTGTAGATTGATTATAATAACGTCCCAATTCAGTATTCTTAGCCTTTGAAATGTCAATTTGCAGTTTTTAAAAGAAAAAATGGGATCTATTTTCCCAGTCTTTGAGATCAGGGTGGCTTTATGACTTATTGAACCAATAGAAAGCAGTGGAAGTAGAAGTGTGCCAGTTTCAAGTCTAGGTTTCAAGAGCATCGCTTTGTCTCTCAGAAGCCTGCCACCATAATGTGAACAAGCTTGGCTGGCCTCCTGGAAAACCTAAGATATATAGAGTGGAGATAAGCCAGCACAGTTTCAGCCATCCCAAGCCAGCCAAGTCTCTGTTTTATGAGAGTTAAAGATAATATTGATGGCAGAACACAGACAACACAATGACACTCAGATAAATGAAAGACATTGTGGTTCTTTTTGTTTTTGTTTTTGTTTTTAGTTGGAGTCTCACTCCTTTGTCCAGGCTGGAGTGCAGTGGCACACTCAAGGCCACCCCAGTGTAGACTTGCTGGGCTCCAGCAATCCTTCCACCTCAGCTTTCCAAGTAGCCAGAACTACAGGCACACACTACCATGCCAGGCTATTTTTTAATTTATTTATGTATTTACTGTAGAGATGAGGTCTCACCAAGTTGGCCAGGCTGATCTCGAACCTATGGGCTCTGG
>NW_007160458.1:0-1388 GCF_000164805.1 Carlito syrichta | reverse complement strand
GCCAGCTAGCTAACTTACTTAGCTAGCTGATTTTAACTAGTTGGATAACGAGATAGCTAGCTGATTTAACGAGTTGGTTAGCTAGTTAGCTAACTGTCTTAACTAGTTGATAAACGAGTTAACTGGCTGACTTACCTAGTTGGATAACAAGTTAGCTAGGTTACTTAAGTTGTTGACTGATGAGTTGCCCGACTAGTTAGTTGGTTTAACACATTGGCTGACTATTCGGCCAACTTATTACCTGGCTTAACTAGGTGGCCCAATAGTCGGCCGACTAGTTAGCTTGGTCAACGAGTTGACTGATGAGTTGGCCCACTAGTTAGCATGATTAACTAGTTGGCTGGCTGGTTTTCTGGCCTACCTAGTCGGCCGACTATTTGGCTGACTAGTTGGCTGGCCTAACTTTTTGGCTACCTAGTTAGCAGAGCTAATTTCTCAGCTCCAAGTTGGCCTACTTGTCGGCCGATTGGTTATGTGTAATAACTAGTTGTCTTGATATTCGGTCGACCGCTTAGTGTACTTAACTAGTCAACCAGCATATTAGCCGAGTAGTCAGCTGAATTAACTTGTTGGTCAGCGAGTGAGCCAACTGGTCAGCGGACTTTACTAGTCAGATGGTGCGTGTGAGCCAACTGTTCAGGTGACTTAACTAGTCAGTAAGCGAGTGATACGACTGTTTAGCTGACAACTATTTGGCTCTCGATTGAGCTGAATGGTCAGCTGACTTTAGTCGGCTTGCTAGTGAGCCAACTGGTCAGAAGCCTTAACTAGTCATCCAGTGATTTAGCTGACTGGAGAACCAAATTAACTGGTTAGTGAGCCAATGAGGAAACTGCCTTAACTCGTCAGCCAACGAGCTAGCTGACCAGTGAGCAGACTTAACAAGTCAGCTGGTGAGCAAGCTGACTAGTTAGCTGATGTGTTGGCCTGCGAGTGAGCTGACAAGTAATTGACCTGTCAACAGGTAGCGAGCCAACTAATTTGCTCACCGGTTGGCAGGTAAGTGAGCCAACTAGTTAGCTGTCCTGATGGAAGGAGAGCGAGGTCACTAGATAACTGATAAGCTGGTTGAGTGGCTAGCCAATTAGTTAGCTAAGTAATTAGCTGACATGCTATCTGGCATAAATAGCTAGCTGACTAGCTAGCTGGCTATCTAGCTGACATAACTAGCCAGGAAACAAGCTCTCTAGCTGTCTAGCTAGCTGACTTAACTAACTAGCTATCTGGCTAGTTAGCTGGCTAGCTGATTTAGCTATCTAGCTGACAATCTAGCTGACTAGCTAGCTGAATGAACTGGCTAGCTGAATAGCAACCTGACTAGCTAGCTGAATTAACTAGCTAGCTGAATAGTTAGCTGACTTGCTAGCTGACTTAACTAGCTAACTGGT
>NW_007160457.1:0-2998 GCF_000164805.1 Carlito syrichta | reverse complement strand
GTGAGCTGACAAGTAATTGACCTGTCAACAGGTAGCGAGCCAACTAATTTGCTCACCGGTTGGCAGGTAAGTGAGCCAACTAGTTAGCTGTCCTGATGGAAGGAGAGCGAGGTCACTAGATAACTGATAAGCTGGTTGAGTGGCTAGCCAATTAGTTAGCTAAGTAATTAGCTGACATGCTATCTGGCATAAATAGCTAGCTGACTAGCTAGCTGGCTATCTAGCTGACATAACTAGCCAGGAAACAAGCTCTCTAGCTGTCTAGCTAGCTGACTTAACTAACTAGCTATCTGGCTAGTTAGCTGGCTAGCTGATTTAGCTATCTAGCTGACAATCTAGCTGACTAGCTAGCTGAATGAACTGGCTAGCTGAATAGCAACCTGACTAGCTAGCTGAATTAACTAGCTAGCTGAATAGTTAGCTGACTTGCTAGCTGACTTAACTAGCTAACTGTCTAGCTAGCTGACTTTACAAGCTGACTAGCTAGTTGGCTGGCTAGCTGTCTAGTCAGCTGACATAACTAGCTAGCTACTGGGTTGGTTAGACAACTAGCCAGCTGGCTTACCTAGCTAGATACCTGGCTGGGTAGCTGGCTAAGCAGCCAGCTATCTAGCTAGTTGGCTGGCCAGCAGGATAGCCAGCTGGCTTAAATAGCCAGGCGACTGGCTTGACATGCCAGCCACACTTCTCATCAGCCAGCTCACCAGATGGCAGAACTAGCGGTCTACCTACGTGATCAGCCTGCTAACCAGCAAGCTAAACTTGCCAGAGACCCAGCTCGCCAGCCCTCTAACCAGCTAATTTAACTATCTGACTTAAGTAGATAGCCATTTGGCTAGACAGCTGGCTTAACTAGCTAGCCACCTATACAGCCAGGCGGTTAGCCAGGTCACTTAACATGCTGAATTAACTAGCTAGTCAGTCAGCTAGCCAGCTGACTTAATTAGCTAGTTACCTACCATGCAAGGTGGTTAGCCAGCTGGTTTAACTAGCTGACTTAACCAGCTAGCCAGCTGGCTAAACAGTTGAATTAACTATGTAACTACCTAGCTAGACAGTTGACTAGCCACTTGAATTAACTAGCTGACTTAACCTGCTAGTCAACTGGCTAGGCAGCTGACTTAACTACCCGATTTAACTAGTAAGTCAGCTGTCTAGCCAGCTTAGTTAACTAGCTGACATCCTTAGCTAGCCAGGTGGCTAGTCAGCTGACTTAAATAGGTAGCTACCTATGTATTCCGCTTGATTGCCAGCTGACTTAAGAATTTAGCTACCAAGCTAACCAGCTGGCTAGCCAGCTGATTAAGTAGCTAGCTACCCAACTAGGCTTCTGGATAGTCATCTGCCTTAACAAGTTGATTAACTAGCTAACCAGCTCACTCAATTAGCTGATTTAACTAGCTAGTTTCCTAAATAGCCAGATGACTTAACCATCTGAAATAACTAGCTAGCTAACCGACTTAACTAGCTGACTTAACTAGCTAGCCAGATGGCATATATAGCTGACTTAGCTAGCTGAAATATCTAACTATCCAGTTGTTTAGCCATGTGAATTGACTGGCTTTTTGACTAGCAAGTGTGCAGGCTAGCCAATTGACTTAACGAGGTGACTAATTTATCTAGGAAGCTGGTAAGCAGGCTGAATTAACTACTTGATAAACGAGCTAGGCAGTTGGCCAGGCCGGTGCCTTAACTAGCTGATTTAACTAGTTATCCAACTGGCTAGTCAGCTGAATTAACTAGTTCTTTATATAACTATCTATCTGGTTAGCCAGTTGACTTAATTAGCTGCCTTAATTACCTAGAAAGCTGGATAATCAACTGAAATAACTAGCTCGCTACTTAGCTAACGAACTGAATAGACAGCTGACTTAACTAACTGACATAAATAGCTGGCCTGCTTGCTAGAGAGCTGAATTAACTTGTTTGCTATATTGTTAGCCTTCTGGCTTGCCAACTGACTAAACTAGATGACTTAACTTGTTAGCCAGCTCTCAAACCAGCTGAGTTAATTAGCAACCTACCTGGCTTGCCAGTTGGATAAACAACTGATTTAACTAGGTGACTTAACTAGCTAGCCAGCAGTCTATACTGCTGACATAATTGCCTTGGTACCTAGCTAGCCAGCTGGATAGCCAGCTGACTTAACTAGCTAGCTACCTAGCTAACCAGCTGTCTATTGAGCTGACTTTACTAGGGTACTTAAATAACTACCTACTGTCTAGCCAGCTGACTTAACTAGCTAGCTACCCAGCTATTCAGCAGGCTAGCAAGCTGACTTAACTTACTGATATAACTAGTTAGCAAGCTAACTTAACTAGCTGACTTAACCAGCTAGTTACATAGCTCACCAGCTGGCTTAACAAACTGACTTAACTAGCTAGCTACCTAGATAGCTATGTAGCTAGCCAGCTGACTTAACTATCTGATTTATCAAGCTACATAGCTGACAAAACTAGCTAACATATATACCTAGATTTCTAGGTAAGCAGCTGACTTAACTAGCAGAAATAACGAGCTAGCCAGAGGGCTACCCATCTGAATTAACTAGCTTTTTAATTAGCTAACCAGCTGTATAGTCAACAGACTTAATGAGCTTTCTTAACTAGCTAGGCAGCAGGTTGCCTAGTTTAGCTGACTTAACTAGCTGACTTAATAGGATAGTCATCTGGCTAGCCAGGTGGCTTAACTAGCTGGCTACCTATCTAGCCAGCTGGCTAACCAACTGACTTACATAACTAACTTAAGATAGCAAGCTGGCATGCAAGCTCACTCAACTACCTAGATATCTGCATAGCTCCAGCTAGCCTGCTGACTTAACTTTTTGACTTGAATAGCTAGCCTGGTGGCTAGCAAGCTGACATATCTAGCTACCTACCTGCCTAGCCAGCTGGCTAGACTTCTGACTAAATTAGCTGACTTAACCAGCTGACCAGTTTACTAGGAACCTGACTTAACACTGACATCACTAGCTAGCCAGGTAGCTATTTAGTTGACT
>NW_007160456.1:0-943 GCF_000164805.1 Carlito syrichta | reverse complement strand
ACCTAGCTCGCCAGCCCTCTAACCAGCTAATTTAACTAGCTGACTTAAGTAGATAGCCATTTGGCTAGACAGCTGGCTTAACTAGCTAGCCACCTATACAGCCAGGCTGTTAGCCAGGTCACTTAACACGCTGAATTAACTAGCTAGTCAGCCAGCTAGCCAACTGACTTAATTAGCTAGCTACCTACAATGCAAGGTGGTTAGCCAGCTGTTTTAACTAGCTGACTTAACCAGCTAGCCAGCTGGCTAAAGAGTTGAGTTAACTATGTAACTACCTAGCTAGACAGTTGGCTAGTCACTTGAATTAACTAGCTGACTTAACCTGCTAGCCAACTGGCTAGGCAGCTGACTTAACTACCCGATTTAACTAGTAAGTCAGTTGTCTAGCCAGCTTAGTTAACTAGCTGACATCCTTAGCTAGCCAGGTGGCTAGCCAGCTGACTTAAATAGGTAGCTACCTATGTATTCCGCTTGATTGCCAGCTGACTTAAGAATCTAGCTACCAAGCTAACCAGCTGGCTAGCCAGCTGGTTAAGTAGCTAGCTACCCAACTAGGCTGCTGGATAGTCATCTGCCTTAACAAGTTGATTAACTAGCTAACCAGCTCACTCAATTAGCTGATTTAACTAGCTAGTTTCCTAAATAGCCAGATGACTTAACCATCTGAAATAACTAGCTAGCTAACCGACTTAACTAGCTGACTTAACTA
This sequence comes from Carlito syrichta, assembly GCF_000164805.1. Lineage (NCBI taxonomy): Eukaryota > Metazoa > Chordata > Mammalia > Primates > Tarsiidae > Carlito > Carlito syrichta. Next base: position 234 of record NW_007160456.1, on the reverse strand, counting down.
GCTAGCCAGATGGCATATATAGCTGACTTAACTAGCTGAAATATCTAACTATCTTGCTGTTTAGCCATGTGAATTGACTGGCTTTTTGACTAGCAAGTGAGCAAGCTAGTCAATTGAGTTAATGAGGTGACTAATCTATCTAGGAAGCTGGTAAGCAGGCTGAATTAACTACTTGATAAACGAGCTTGGCAGTTGGCCAGGCAGGTGCATAAAATTGCTGACTTAACTAATTAT
>NW_007160455.1:0-792 GCF_000164805.1 Carlito syrichta | reverse complement strand
CCCAGCAATTCCTCTCCTAGGTTCAAACATATCCAAGGCAAATGAGACATAAAGTCTTGTACATGAACATTCAGAGCAAAATTATTCGTAACAGCCAAGAAAAGGGGAGGTAAGCAACCCAATGTCCATCAACTGACAAATGAGCAAATAAAATGAGGCTTATCCATACAGTGAACTATTTCTCAGGCACAAAGAAATGAAAGACTGATACGTGTTACAGTGTGCATGAACCTTAAAAACACTACACTAAGTGAAAGAAGTCTGTTGCAAAAGACACATATTGTATGATTTCATTTATAAGAATGTCTACAACAAGCATATCCATAGCTACAGAAAGTAGATTAAGGGTTGTCTAAGATGAGGAGTAAGAAGAAGATTGGGTACAGACTTTCTTTTTATTTCTATTCTTTTTTATTTTTTGATACAGGTTTTCACACTGTCACCTGGCTGGAGTACAGTCATGATCATAGCTCATTGCAACCTTGAACTCCTGGGCTCAAGTGATAACAGCTTCCCAAGTAACTGGTACTATAGGTGTGCACCATGATGCCCAGCTCAAAATTATTTGTAGAAAAGGAGTCTCACTCTGCTGCCCAGGTTGGTCTTGAATGCCCAGGCTCAAGTAATCTTCTCACCTTGGATTCCCAAAGTGCTAGGATTCCAGGCATGAGTCACCACACCTGGTCCATACTTTCTTTTTTGAAAACATAAGCATGTTCTAAGACTGGTATATGGTATGTCATTTATATCTCAAGGAAGTTGTTTTAAAAAACAATATCAACAAACATAGGG
>NW_007160454.1:0-1038 GCF_000164805.1 Carlito syrichta | reverse complement strand
TTGGCTTTTTATAGGAAATGTTTCCTGCTGACCCCGATGCACAGCAGGCCTTATAAGCCATTTTAAGGACACGGCTTTGGCTCTGAGGGAAATGAGAAGGGATGGAAGGTTTGAGCAAAGAGTGACAGGATCTGACTTATGTTTTGTAAAGGCTCATTATGGCTGCCACCTTGACAAATTCAAAAGAACTAAAGCAGGAGCAATAAAACCTATTAGAACTGCAGATCAAAATGTGAGCCAAGATTATCCCAGGACACCACTGCAGATTCAACTGGGTTAGAAAGATATTTTGAATTTGTGAATAATTCTTAGTAATACATAACAGCTGTCATGTGTAAGCTTGTATCTAATGGTAGTTAACAGTTTTATTATCATCAGTTCATGCTACATTCCTTTCTATAGTGCCATGTCTTTGTGAAGCGGATTTTGGCAATAGCTATACAGAAAGAAGCAAGTTCCTTATGGAAATTAACATGGAACAGGAAACGAGGCAGGCAGTGTGCACTTTGATTCCAAGGTTTGATCCATATACTGCCTAAGAGGCACATCTATGTCATCAGCAAGTATTGTCATTAAGAGTGAAGTCGAATTTTTGTTAGCTTGTATGTATTATTTTTCAAATGACTACTTAGTTGTTAGAACATTGCCTTACTTTCCAGTTGCTATTCTATGAAATCACCACAGTCTTGATGCTTAAAGCAAACAAAAATGTATTCTCACAGTCTGGAGCCCAGATCAGAATCAAGAGGGCAAAATAAAGCCGTTGAGAGGGCTATACCCCCTTTCGAGGCACTTGGGGCATTTTGGTCCTGCCTTTTTCAGCTTCTGGTGACTTTCAACATTCTTTGGCTTGTGACTGCATTCCTTAAATCTTTGCCTCTGTTGTCACTTTGTCTTTCACTCCTTTTGTTTGTATTAAATTTCCATCTGTCTTCATTTTATTGGGACACATATGGTTGCAGTTAGGGCTCACCCTATAGTACAAATAATCTCCTCATCTCAAGATCTTTAATCACATCCAAAGACCCATTTTCTGAA
>NW_007160453.1:0-917 GCF_000164805.1 Carlito syrichta | reverse complement strand
AACCCTGTTAGTTAACTAGCTAACAACCTGACTCAACCTGCTGATTTAAACCTTTAGCTTACTAGCTAGATAGATGTCTTAACCAGCTGACTGAATTAGGCATTTGACTTAACCAGCTGACTTAGCTAGCTGACTTAACTACTTGGCTAGCTGACTTAACTGGGTGACTTAACTTGTTTGCTAGCTTACATAACTACCTGAATTAAATAGTAAGCTAACTATTTAATTAGCTGAATAGCAAGCTGACTTAACTAATTAACAAACTAGTTATGTTGCAGGATTAAGTATCTGACTTAAATAATTAGCTAACTTGAGCTAGATGACTTAGCTAGCTGAATTACCTAGCTAGGTAGTTAGCAAGCTCACTTAGCTAGCTGGCATAAATAGTTAGCTTACGAGATAGCTAGCTGAATTAACGAGTTGGTTAATGAGTTAGATAACTGTTTTAACTAGTTGGTAAATGAGTAAAATAGCTGACTTAAATAGTTGGTTAACGAGTTTGCTAGGTGACTTAACTTGTTGTCTGATGAGTCAGCTGACTAGCTGGGTTAACACGTTGGTTGATTTCTTGGCCAACCTGTTAGCTGGCTTAACAAGTTGTCTGACTAATCAGCCGACTATTTAGCTTGGATAACTAGTTGGCTGAGGAGTTGTCCCCATAGTTAGATCGGTTAAGTAGTTGGCTGGTTAGTTTGCTGATATAATTATTTGGCCGACTAGTTGGCCGAATAGTTAGCTGACCTAAGTAGTGGGCCGAATATTTAGCTGACCTAAATTGTCGGCTGCCAAGTTGGCTCACTAGTTGGCCAATTGATTAGCTGACTTAACTAGTTGGCCGGCTAGTAGGCCGAGGGGTTAGCTGACTTAACTATCAGCTGGAGTGAGATCCGTCAGCGGAGCTGTCTTAACTAGTTGTC
>NW_007160452.1:0-816 GCF_000164805.1 Carlito syrichta | reverse complement strand
ATGTGGAGTATATACTGGAAGTGGAGACAGGAGTTAAAAGGTCTTGTAGGAATCCAGGGAAGAGATAATGGCAATTTAGACCAAAGTAGTAGAGGAAAGGTGGAGAGAACATTTAAACTTAGGAGAGTTGATAGAACTTTTGATTTATTAGCAAGTGGCAGAAATAGAAGTCAAGAACTTGAGTTTCTGTACAAAATAAACTAGTTGGCATCACTTATCCAGCAGCTGTAAACAATTAGAAATGTGGGTGGAATGTATTTAAAAAGCACTAAAATCATATGTGAACGCATCGGCCCATGCTATAAAGGAAAGAACCTAAAATGAGATTCACATTAACCCTATATTTCTCACTGAAGGGACTTTTCAAGTTGCTGAACAGAGAAAATAGAGTCAGACAGAGGACACTGATCTAATTAAGTGGAAGGAAAAAACAAGGGTCGGAGCCTGGTGCAATGATAGTGGTTGGGGTTTGAATGACAAAATATCAGAGAAAAGTGCAGGACAAGATTCTAGGAGGTCAAGCACAAAACAGATGCAGAGAGGCTGGGAGCAGAGTAGCCAGAGGTCTTGCAGTACTGAGGAAATGTCAAAATTTCTTACCACTCAGATTAGAGAGACTTTTGGTGCGCACCTTAGGCTTCAGTTGAGACACTAAAAACGCTGTTCTGTACAAACACGCTTTAGAAATAAGAGCTCTGCTTCAATATGAGGACAAATTAAAACAGACCTATGCTAAAATGACTTAAACTCAAGCATTAACGGAAAAAGGGTGATCCTTTGTTAGTTTAGGGTTTGATAGAATATAATCGAATGTTT
>NW_007160451.1:0-447 GCF_000164805.1 Carlito syrichta | reverse complement strand
GGGCAGGGGCAGAGGCGTGCGGCCAGGGGTGAAGACCGAGCTCCTGGGCATCCGGGAGGGCTGGCCTCGGTCGTCAGCTGGCCCTTTCGCGCCTCCGTCCTGGGGGCCTCAGTCGCTCCTCTGCGAAGTGGGGACAGGGCCGCACCCGCCTCTCGGGCACTGCGAGGGACGGGCGTCTCCCGGACGGCGTCGCGTGGTGCCGTGTCTGCGAGCCACACGCGTTCCCGGCAGTGCTGCTCGGCGTCACACAGCTCGGCGGCCTCCGGGCTGCCGCACCAGAACCTCGGGCCCAAGAGGCACTCGTCAAGTCCAGCGTCGAGGACGGCGCGTCGTCGGCGCCCAGAGGGCCTCCAGACCTGGCCCTAGTTCTGACACAGCCGCAGGTCTGGCACACCTTCTCCGGGGTGGCCTTGGCCGCCATCTTCTGGAATCGGTGGGTTCTCACCA
>NW_007160450.1:0-683 GCF_000164805.1 Carlito syrichta | reverse complement strand
TGGCACACTCGTTTGTTTCCCCCTTTACTCCTCTATCTCTCCACTCCCCTTTTCAACCCACTATCTGCTCCATTCTTTCCCCTCTGCTAACTACATTTTATTTCAGGGAGTAAACCTACAGCCCCACTGCCCTGGAAAGATTCCAGGGCAGTGGGAAGTGGGTTCCACATTATCCACACGCCTGTCAGCGAATACCAGGACCTGCAGACAGATTTTGAATCACAGCTCTCCCCTTAAGTACATCTCAAAACTGCAAAAAGGACCACCTCCAACCTACAGTGCAACTTCAGAATTGAACAAAGTAAGAGGACGTACATAAAGAATAGGAGATTGAACAAACAGAAGTAAAACCAATCCCTTTACCCCTGAATACCAGAATTAAAGAAGACGGTGACGCGGAGGGAAGGAAAAAGTAAGGAGGGGGGAAAAACCGCACAAATGAAGAAAAACCAAAAGAAGAATATAGGTCTTACACAGACCCCTGGGAGATCAGACAATGAGAAAACAGATTCTGGAACACAGACAATGAAGAGTCCCCAGAATGACTGGCTACATGCAACAAACCCAGACATCAAGACATTAATGGAGAGAATTAAAAAAATTGAGGAGAGACAAGAGGAAAATAGGAAGGAGTTGTTGTCAGAAATGACAGCAGTAAAGAATACTGTGATGGAAATGAAGAA
>NW_007160449.1:0-412 GCF_000164805.1 Carlito syrichta | reverse complement strand
GGCTTTGGATCATGTGTTTTTGTGGGAGTGGGCAAAAGGAGATCTTGATATTGCCAGATGTTGGAACGGATGGAGGACAGGAGAGGGTAGGTTATATGAAGGGGGACGTGAGGTGGAGAGGTTGGAATACCAGGAGAAAGTGCAGGTCTTCCGTATAGGACCTTGAAGGGTGAAAGCTGAGTGGGCCTTTTAGGGAGGATGCGAACACGGAAGAGAGCTAGGGGAAGGAGGGAGACCCAGTCCTGATGGAGTTCGAGAGAGAGTTTGGTGAGGATATCTTTTAGTGTGCAGTTAGTTCGTTCAACCTTTCCTGATGATTGTGGGTGGTAGGGAATGTGAAAGGGCCATTTGCTGTTGAGGGCCGTCGTTAAAAACTGAACGACTTGTGAGGTGAATTCAGGCCCGTTATCTG
>NW_007160448.1:0-866 GCF_000164805.1 Carlito syrichta | reverse complement strand
CGTCTTAGGACCATGGCCTGTAGTTTTTGGGATTGAGGACTCATATAAGGAAGATTCCTTATACGTCCTTACCAATATGACGTGTACTTTTCTGTATATGACGACTTCCATTACCCAGCTTCCTGCTTCACTCTGCAGGATGCTGAGACAGTTTCTGGTACCGAGAATTCCAGATTTTTGGATATCCAGAGAAAGACGTCCATAATGTTCTTTGGGAACTGGAATCCACGATTCCTGGTTCCCCTTCACAAGACCTCCCCAAAATGTGGAATATTCCACACCAAAAACCCCAATTCCTTCCTGCCCACCCACAAGAATTTTCTGTACTTTGAGGTCACCTGAATCGAGGAATTTTCTACCAATATACCTTTTGATTCTGGGGAATATGTTTATGGTCGTAGATGGTACCAGGAAACAAAAGGATTTCTAGGGCCAAATCCTTGATTACAACTAAGAAGAGGACCAGAAAGATCCTGAGGATCTGTAATGACAGATTTAGCATATCCAGGGAGCATGTAGCTCTGAACATGTAGGGACACAGAAGACCAGATTGCTGATTAAACCTTATCAAGAGGCCCTGTAGATTCCGGAAAATGAGAACTCCTAGAACCGGATTTCCTTTTAATTCTCAGTAAGATGCCCTTATTTTTCCTGTCGATTTGGATTCCAAATTCAGTATATCAAAAGACAGATGCCCATTATTTTCCTAGGTTCGTGGTTTCCATGATTCCTGGTTACCATTAAAAGAACATAGTAAACATTTTGCAAGAGCAAAACCCTTGTCCCTTCTCAAAATCCCAGGAGACACGGAAGTGGAAGGATTACAGAGTTCACCTTAAGACCAGAGTTACATCCAAATATGGCAG
>NW_007160447.1:0-320 GCF_000164805.1 Carlito syrichta | reverse complement strand
GTTCTCAGAAAGATGCCCTGAATTTCCCTGTCCATGAGGATTCCAAAACTCTATGTACAAAAATGTAGATGCCCAGATGTTTCATAGGGATGTGGAATCCATGGATCCTGGTTACATTTTAATAATTCGTACTAAATATTAGGCAACTGCAAAACACACGGACCCTCTCCAAATAAAGTACAAACGGAAAATTAAGGATTACCAAGTTCATCTTAAGACCAATGTTACATCCAAATACGGCAATATGATACTTTTTTTTCCGGGAATCTGGCATTAATTGTCCCGAGGAATTTAAGGGATTGGTACTACCAGACTCCCGA
>NW_007160446.1:0-632 GCF_000164805.1 Carlito syrichta | reverse complement strand
CAGGAAAGGGTACTCTCTGCCCTCTTATTTGCAGGAGGCATCAAAAGTGGCCACCGGGCACATCCCTCCCACACCTTCAGTCATGCACCCCAGAAGGCCTGCCTCCACTCTCCACACTCTTGCCCAACAGCAAAGATGTATGTGAACTCACATAACAGATAGCCTCAACCTAGGGTAGCCATCAGGCAAAGAACGATAAAGGCAGTTTGGTAAGGCTGCGGCCAGCCCAGGTTCCAGTTGCCCTGTCTGCCACCTTCTGGTGGGGGGAGAACCCCTTCCTCTCATGATCACTCCATTGTCCACCACCCACGCAGACCATTCCCTGGGGATCCCTGGACGCCTGTCCTAATGCATGTCGGGGGTGTCTTTTTCTGTTGTCGAAGTCTTCCTCAACTGGGTTGGGATGCATTGGCATGATTGTGGCTCCAGGGGCCTCTAACTGTGGGACTCAGACTGTCCTCCCCCCTTGGGCCCTGAGCAGACAGGACTCCAGGCACCACCACGTCTGACTCGATTTTGGGAACCTCTCGCTGAGATGAGGTCTGGCCCCGTTGCCTGAGCTAGTCTCCGACCCCTGGGCTCATGCAGCCTCCTGCATCGGCCTCCCAGGGCTTGGGGCATATGGCCATTAG
>NW_007160445.1:0-771 GCF_000164805.1 Carlito syrichta | reverse complement strand
GGTTGTCTGAAAATACTTGACTTTTAGTGCCGACTGATACTACGACCCATATTAGTGCCGTCTGATACTACTTGCCTTGTTAGTGCCGTCTGATACTACTTACATTAATAGTGCAGTCTGATATTACTTGCCTTGTTATTGCCATCTCATACTACTTGCATCAATAGTGCTGTCTGATAATCCTTGCCTTATTAGTCCCATCTGATACTCCTTGCCATATTGGTGCCATCCTATACTCCCTGCCTTATTAGTGCTGTCTGATACTACTTGCCTTGTTAATTCCGTCTGATACTCCTTGCCTTACTAGTCCCGCCTGATACTACTTGCCGTCTTAGTGCCGTCTGATCCTACTTGCCTTATTATTGCCATCTGATACTACTTGCCTTATTGGTGCCGTCTGATACTACTTGCCTTCTTAGTTCCGTCTGATACAACTTGCTTTATTAGTGTCGTCAAATACTATTGAATTCTTTGTGCCATCTGACACTAATTGCCTTCTTAGTGCTGTCTGATACTACTTGCCTTGTTAGTGCGGTCTGTACTACTTGTCATGATAGTGTCGTCTGATACTACTTGCCTTCTTAGTGTCTTCTGAAACTACTTGCCTTCTTTCTGTCGTCTGATACTACTTGCCTTTTTTATGTCGTCTGATACTACTTGCCCTCTTAATGTTGTCTGATACTACTTGCCTTGTAGTGCCGTGTGATATACTTGCCTTATTAGTGCCGTCTGACATTACTTGCCTTGTTAGTGCCATCTGATACTACTTGC
>NW_007160444.1:0-397 GCF_000164805.1 Carlito syrichta | reverse complement strand
CCAGCTGAGTTAACTTGCTGACTTAACTAGCTAGCAAGCTGATTTAACTAGCTGAATTAACCAGCTAGCTACCTAGCTAGCCAACTGGCTTTACAAGCTGGTTTAACCAGCTAGCTAACTAGCTATCTATCTATCTAACTGGCTAAACTAGCTGACATAACTAGCTAGCTAGCTGACATAACTAACTGACATATAGCTAGCTTCCTAGGTAGCCAGCTGATTTAACTAGCAGAAATAACTAGCTAGCCAGATGGATAGTCATGTGATTTGACTAGCTTTTTAACTAGCTTAGCAGCTGGATAGCCAACTGACTTAATGAGTTGTATTAACTAGCTATCCAGCTGGTTGCCAGCTGACTTAACTAGATGACTTAAACAGCTAGTCAGCTGCCTATCCA
>NW_007160443.1:0-849 GCF_000164805.1 Carlito syrichta | reverse complement strand
ATACACACAAGACAAATATCTCCGAATCAAGAGATGAGTTCGAAGCCCTGATTCTTGCTTATCCCTTAGCAAGACACTCTGAGAATTTTTCGGATTGGGGACTAGTGTATCACAGATTCCTTATTCTTCTTTATTGAGGGGCCGTGTAGTGTCCTTTACATGAGGACTCCCTTTCCTGAGATACCTGTTTGGAAACCCTGATTCTTGTTGAGCCCTTACCAAGATGTCATGTAGATATTGTGATGGAGGAACCGTGTAATTAGGTTTCTTATGCCTCTTTAGCAAGAGATCGTGGAGATTCTGTACATGAGGCCTGCTATTACCTATGTTGCAGCTTCTAAACCCTGATTATGTTTAGCCCACAGCAGATGGCCTATTAATATATAGGACTGGGGACTGTTATAACTCAAATTCTTTTTCTTCCTTTGCAAGAGGCAGTGTATTTTCATGTATATAAGGACTCTCATTACATAGATCCTGTTTCGAAACTGTGATTTTTTTAGCCATTTCCAAGATGTCCTGTAGATTTTTGGGATTGAGGACTCGTGTAACTCAGATTCCTTATTCTTTCTTAGCAAAAGGTCATGTACTTGCCTGTATACAAGGACTCCATTTCCCCAGAATCATGCTTAAAACACCCAGATTCGTGTTTAGCCCATAGGAAGACGACCTGAAGCTCTTTGGGGATTGAGGACATGAGTAACGTAGACTCCTTATTCTTACCTAGCTATAGGCAGTGAAGTTTACTGTATGTGCGGACTCCAATTACCAAGATTTCAACTTCAAAAACCTGATTTGTGGTTACCTTTGAGGAAGACGGCCTGTAGATTTTGGGAATGAGGACTCATG
>NW_007160442.1:0-1222 GCF_000164805.1 Carlito syrichta | reverse complement strand
TTTGTAGGTAGGTATTTAGTTAAGTCAGCTGGCTAGCCTTCAAACTATCTAAGTCACCTAGTTAAGTCAGCACACTGGACAGCAGGCTAGCTAGGTAGTTAGGTAGTTAAGTCAGCTGGCAAGCCAGTGGTCTATGTAGGTATGTAGCTAGTTAAGTCAGCTGGATAGACAACGGGTGTCTAGTTATGTCAGCTAGATTACTCAGCTGGCTATTCACCTGTCTCGCTAGGTAGCTAGATAGTTATGTCTGCTGGATAGCCAGCTAGTTACTTCGCTAAGTCAGCTAGTTAAGTCACCTGGATAGCCTGCTGGCTAGCTAGGTAGCTAGGCAATTATTCAGCTGGCTAGCCAGCTGGCAAGCTAGTTAATTCAGCTAGTTTAGTCAGCTGGCTAACCAGCTGGCTAGCTAGTTAAGTCAGCTCATTAAGTCAGTTGTCTAGTCAGTTGGCTAGCTATTAAAAAGCTAGTTACATCAGATGCATAGACAGCTGCCACCCTAGTCATTTCTTCTAGTTAACTCAGGTGGCTAGCTAGGTAGTTAGCCAGCTAATTCAACTAGTTATGTCAGCTAGCTAGGTAGTAAGTCAGCGAATTAAGTCAGCTAGGTATATGATAGCTAACAAGGGAGTTAACTAGTTAAAGCAGCTAGTTAAGTCAGCCGATTAGGTAGCTTGCTAGCTAGTTAAGTCAGCTACAAAGTTAAGCTGGCTAGCTAGTTATGTCACCTATTTAAGTCACCTCACTGGCTAGCAGGTTATCTAGGTAGTTAGGTAGTTAAATACGCTGGCAAGAGAGTGGGCTATGTATATAGGTAGCTAGTTAAGTCAGCTGGCTAGCAATCAGGCTTCTAGTTATGTCAGCTAGTTAAGTCAGCTGGCTATGCAGCTGTCTGTCTTCATAGATAACTAGTTAAATCTGCTGGCTAGCCAGCTGGCTACTTACTTAAGTCAGCTAACTTAGTAACCTGTCTAGCCTGATGGTTACCTACATAGCTAGGCAATTAAGACAGCTGGCTAACCAGCTGGCTAGCTATTTAAGTCAGCTTGTTAAGTCAGCCTGCTAGCCAGTTTGCCAGCTAGCTAGCTACTTATGTCAACAGTATAGCCTTCTAACAATATAGTTAAATCACCTAGATAAGTCAGCTGACTAGCCCCCTGGATAGCTATTTAGCTTGCTATAAAGTCAGCTGGCTAGACAGCTGGCTAGCTAGATAAGTCACCTT
>NW_007160441.1:0-342 GCF_000164805.1 Carlito syrichta | reverse complement strand
GGTGAACCAGTGATTCAACCTCCTCTGTACTGGTTGCCCTGTAACTGACCTTCTGATAAATCTATGCACCATTGACTGGGTCTCTTACATATTGGTATGCTAGTTACTGCCCTCCTCCATTATAGGTGACACAGTGACAGGGTATCCACTGTCCTATTCCTCAGCAACGGACTTTCCTCTGTGATGAGTGTCCCTTATTGGCCCTCCTCCCTATCGTGTGCCACAGAGAAGTCTTTCTTTGTGATGGATTTCTCAGTGATGAAACCCCAGTGACTGGCCATACTTGGTGATGGTTGTCTCAGTGACTGGCTCTCCTACATAATGAATGTCTCATTATGACAT
>NW_007160440.1:0-342 GCF_000164805.1 Carlito syrichta | reverse complement strand
TGTACTGGTTGCCCTGTAACTGACCTTCTGATAAAATCTATGCACCATTGACTGGGTCTCTTACATATTGGTATGCTAGTTACTGTCCTCCTCCATTATAGGTGACACAGTGACAGGGTATCCACTGTCCTATTCCTCAGCAACGGACTTTCCTCTGTGATGAGTGTCCCTTATTGGCCCTCCTCCCTATCGTGTGCCACAGAGAAGTCTTTCTTTGTGATGGATTTCTCAGTGATGAAACCCCAGTGACTGGCCATACTTGGTGATGGTTGTCTCAGTGATTGGCTCTCCTACATAATGAATGTCTCATTATGACATTGAGACCTTTATTATTGGTGACAC
>NW_007160439.1:0-431 GCF_000164805.1 Carlito syrichta | reverse complement strand
CATCAAGCCCCTTGTTCTCCTCTCCAGGCTCCTCCTCCTTCTCATCAATGCCTTCAGCCCCCTCTCCAGGCTCCACCTACTTGTCATCAAGAACCTTGTTTGCCTTTCCAGCTTCCTCCTTCTTGTCATCAAGACCCTTGTCCACCACTCCAGGCTGCAATTTCTTGTCAATCAATGCCCTTGTTTCTCTCTCCAGCCTCCTCCTCCTTGACATCAAGCCCCTTGTTCTCTCCAGGCTCCTCCTCCTTCTCACCAATGCCTTCAGCCCCCTCTCCAGGCTGCACCTACTTGTCACCAAGAAGCTTGTCTGCCTTTCCAGCTTCCTCCTCCTTGCCATCAAGACCCTTGTCCTCCTCTCCAGGCCCCTCCTTCTTGTATCAACGCCCTCAGCTGCCTCTACAGTCTCCACCTCCTTGTCATCAACGCCCTTG
>NW_007160438.1:0-433 GCF_000164805.1 Carlito syrichta | reverse complement strand
CAATGCCTTTGGCCACCTCTCCAGGCTTCTCCTCCTTGTCGTCAAGACACTGGTTCACCTCTCCAGGCTGTTCCTTCTTGTCATCCATGCCCTTGGCTGCCTCTCCAGGCTCCTCCTCGTCATCAAGACTCCGGCTAGCCTTTCCAGGCTCCTCCTTCTTCTCACCAACACCCTTGTCTAATTCTCCATGCTTCTCCTTGTCATCAAGACACTGGTCCACCTATCCAGGATCCTTTTTGTCATCAGCGCCCTTGGCTACATCTCCTGGCTCCTCTTCCTTGTCATAAGCACTCTTGTCCTCCTCTCCAAGCTCCTCCTCCTTGTCATCAAGGCCCTTGTAGTGCTCTGCAGCCTCCTCCTCCTTGTCATCAATGCCCTTGTCCTTCTCTCCAGGCTCCTCTTCCTTGTTGTCAATTCTCTTGTCCTCCTCTCC
>NW_007160437.1:0-430 GCF_000164805.1 Carlito syrichta | reverse complement strand
CAGCCTCCTCCTCCTTGTCATCAATGCCCTTGTCCTTCTCTCTAGGCACCTCTTCCTTGTTGTCAATGCCCTTGTCCTCCTCTACAGTATCCTTCTCCTTGTCATCATTACCCTAGGCCATCTCTCCAGGCTCAACCTCCTTGTCATCAACGCCCTTTTTAGCCTCTCCAGCCTTCTACTCCTTGTCATCAATACCCTTGTCCTTCTCTCCAGGCTCATCCTCCTGGTCTTCAATGCCATTCTCCTGCTCTCCGGCTGGTGCTCCTTGTCATCAATGCCCTTGGTCACCAATCTAGGCTCCTCCTGCTTGAAATCAACTCACTCGGCTGCCTCTCCAGGCTCCTCGTTCTTGTCAACAATACCCTCATCCACCTCTCCAGGTTCCCCCTCCTTGTCATCAACGCCATCAACCAACTCTCCAGGCTCCCCC
>NW_007160436.1:0-798 GCF_000164805.1 Carlito syrichta | reverse complement strand
TAGCTAGCCAGTTGACTTAACTAGCTAGTTACCTTGCTAGGCAGCTGGTTTGGCAGATGATTTAACTAACTGATTAACTAGCTAGCAAGTGACTTAACTAACTGACTTTACTGGCTGGCCAGCTGAAGTAACTAGCTGATTTAACCAGCTAGTCAGCTGGCTAGCCAGCGGACTTAACTAGCTAGCTGCCTACCTAGCTATCAAGCTAGCCAGCTGAATAAACTAGGTGATAACAAGCTACCTAGCTGCCATAAGTAGCTTACTTATATCGCTAGATTCCTAGCTGGCCAGCTGACTTAACTAGCTAAAATAACCAGCTAGACAGATGGCTAGCCATCTGACTTAACTAGCTTTTTAACTAGCTAACCAGGTGGATAGCCAACTGACAATGTGCTGACGAAACTAGCTAACCTGCCAGTTGCCAGGTGACTTAACTAGCTGACTTAACTTGCTAGCCATATGGTTGCCAGTTGACTTAACTAGCTCACTTAACTTGGTAGGCAGCTGGTTGCTAGCTGACTTAACTAGATGACTTATCCAGCTAGTCAGCGGGCTAGGCAGCTGACTTAACTAGCTGGCTACCTATCTAGCCAGCTGGCTAGCCAGCTCACTTAACTATCTGACTTAAGCTAGCAAGCTGGCTTGCCATCTCATTTAACTTGCTAGCTATCAACATAGAAAGCAGGCTAGCCAGCTGACTTAACCAGCTGACTTGAACAGCTATCATGCTTGCTAGCAAGCTGATTTATCTAGCTAGCTACCTACCTAGCCTGCTGGCTAGACAGTAGACTTAACTAG
>NW_007160435.1:0-5014 GCF_000164805.1 Carlito syrichta | reverse complement strand
GATGATCTTCCCTCCTCGTCTGTAAGCATCTGGAGGGCAGAGGTCATGTCTGCGTTGTTCACTGTTGTATCCCCAGTGCCCTGCATTGGGTGGGAGGGAGGAAAGCGTAGTGGCTGGAGATGCCGATTGCCTGGATTCGGATTTCACTGCCACCACTTTCTAACTCTGTGATTCTGAGCAGTTGACTTAAGCTTTCTTTTTTTTTTTTTTGAATTGGAGTCTCATTCTGTCGCCCAGACTGGAGTGCATCCATGCTTGTCATCTTGCTATTTGTTTCCTGGATGACATTTTTTTTATTGCCAAAATCTCTGTTATGAGTTCTTTCAGTGATACATCTTGTCTTTCTTTAACCTGATTCACTCTTCCCATCCATTTCCTAATCGCTTTTGTATTCTGGAGCTAGTTGTTGGTGACTTCCATTGTTTGGGCTTTGAAGTCTGATTTTTTCAGGCATTTTCTCTTTATAACACTGGGTATTATCCATGTTCCTCCATTGACTTTTCCTCGCTTATGACAGATCTCTTTCATTTCTCTTTAGTTCAGTTATTCAGTGGCAGTGGGAGAGGCTTTCACTTCTGATGTTTGATCAGCCCTCTGTTCTTCCCTGATCAGAGCTTTGGATTTGTTCTATTGTGAAATAGGGCTATGGGTTGGAAGCTTTGCTGTCTCTTGTAGTTTTGAGAGTCAAATAATGTGGAGGATGGGGAGACAGGGTTCAGAAACTACCACTAATCTTTTTGGAGGTCTTCCTCATCCCTTTCTAGCCACATCCTTTGTCCTGTAGTTGAATCATGGTTAGAAGTGGGCACCCGAGGTTCAGCCCTCATCCTGTCTCTCTGGAGTTTGTGCTTTCGGGATATTCCCTCTGGGTCATGATCAGCCCCTGAGTAGTTAATCTGCTGGTCACAGAGGTTGGGTTGGGTCTGTCTTTCCATGTTGAACAAGCTGGAGCACTTTCCTGCCCCATTTTCAAGATGTTGGCAGGGTGCCTCTTCTTTCTGCTCCAGTGGGGCTCTGCCTCTTGGCTTCCTCGCTGTGCTCCCTCTGCAGCCCTTGCTCCCAGTGTCCGGCTACGTGCTGCCGTGGTGAGGAAGAGTCTGGAGCTGGCAGTCTCTCCTGACAGCTTCTTCCTGGGATGGGCTTTGTTGAGTTTTAACAACTGGTGACTTGTCTTCTGTACCCAGGAAGCACTAGGGACCAAGCAGAGCAGCTGCAGCCCCAGCCACTTAACCAGGAGATCTCTGGCCACTTGTTCCCGAGTCCCTACTCAGTCAGCCACTCACACACCCACTTACTCACTGACACGTATGCAAAATTTTCCATATTCTTACTCACTCACGCTAGGACTCACTTAGTCCACTACCATCTTCCCTAGAATCCTGGCTTATTTTTAATTCCAACTTTAACAAGGAAAAGAATCCTTGAGTTTACATGTGTGCTTTGGAAGCTTAGTTTTAGTGATGGTGTATAAAGATTTATCAGGCTTGCTTTGAGGAAATAGGCAGTGTTTCCTCTAGTACTCATGCTTTAAGTATGAATTGGAAGCGTTATACGCATTGGAAATGTTGTGTTAATCTTTAAATTTTTAATTTTATTCAGGTTTTTAAAAATACCTGGTTTTCATTTGCTCTATTTTGCTGGCCTGATGTCTTTAAGCTTAAAAGATATAGTCTTATCCCTTTATGAGATCTAAAGTCTCTCTTTAAGTATAAAGGGAAAATGGGAAAGAAATGAGCCTTAAATAGCAGTCCTGGCGTGAAACCGGTACACCACTTGGCAACTGATTAACTAGGCAAGTCAGGAGTAGGAATGCAGCAGGAAACAGCTATGGGGTAGCAGGAAAAGCAGTAGGCTTTGACTTGAATGGCTTTCGATCAAGTTCTGCTGGGTGATTTTAGATTCACTATTTTGAAGCCTGTTTCCATATATCTTTGAAAAGCATGTTAAAATATCTTATATCTCAGATCTGTTGGGAAGATGAAATGAGATAATACATGTAGGTTTTTGGTAAATATATGATTATCGTTTATACTTTCATTTAAAAAATCAATTAAATTATCTTCAGTAATACTGAAAAATTTGGTACTTTATGTCAGGCCATTTTATTTTTATTAAACTTTTTTTTTCTTTACGGAAATAATCAAGTTAAATGACTGGATATTTTAGAATGCTTTTACAGCCCTCATTTTAAGGTGTGCATTTTCTGTTTTACATTTTAATATTTGAAATTTTGATGTGTCTGATAATCAGCAATATCTTACAGTCTCCAACAGCCCAGTTGTCGTCATGATGTACTTGCAGTAGGTGTGCATCATGACAATTTAGTTACATGTATCGTTGACATTACATTAGTTGGTCATTTAATATATCTTACAGAAAATATGTAACAAAAGTTATTGTGTATGAAGAAAAGCAAAGAAACAGCTGCAGGGTAAAAACTTGATGCTAGTGAGATAGGGATCATAACTGGATAAATGACTGCAATTCTGTGGTTTCTTGAAAAACAATCAAGTGCCTTACAGGACCTGGGACAGAAAGAAACCTCCAAGTATATGAAGATATGTTACATTTTTTATAATGAGCTGTATGCAAAGATTGCCTATTTGTTACATAACTGACTAAAGACAGGAGAAATGGCCTAATCCCGTGGAATACACGCAAAAAATTTAAGAGAAATAACAGCATGACTGATTCATCTGCTGCAAAGGACTATTGCAAAGGTATCGGATGTCGTTTGTGAAATACTTCTTGCTGTCCTTTAACAGAAACTGCAATGCGATTGAAGAAAGAAAACTTTTGAGGTTCAATGTGCAGCTCATGCAATGCAATTGAAGAAAGAAACTTATGAGTTCAATTTGCAGAATGGGTGTCAGTGCCTTAGATGAAAATCCTGGAAACAGCATTTTAGTGCATTTGAGAAATGCTGTACCGCTTTGTGCTCGTAGTGGTGCTGAGAATGAAATTTGTGTGGAAAAACTCAGAGATGCCGAGTCAAAACATGATGAAAATGAGTTGGGCTCTGAATATGAAGACATTGTAGGAATATTTTAACCAATTTACTTGTTATTTTTAATATATGCACAACAATGGTATAAGATAAAAACCTAAGTCTATTTAAGTTTAAAAGAACTTTCTGGATACATGAAAAGGAAGTATTATGTTGTGGTTAAATTAACTTCAATTTTTTTCTCTCTTAGGAGTAGATAAAATAAGGCTTTATCTTGCCATCTGTATTGACTTGGATTTTACAATTAAGGTCTCTGACTCACTTCAAACATAACTTGCATCATCTAGTTTAAATTCATGAAGTGGTTGATAATGTTAGTTGATGGTAGCCTGGCAGAAGGCTGTCACAAAATATGATGATTCATTAGTTAGTGCCAGTGTTATGTAATGATATCAAAACTTATGTAGTCAAGAGAGATACCCATTTGATTAGGATAATGAATATCATATGAATCAGGGAAAGACTGAAAGAGAGAAGGGACCACTCAAAACCAAATTCCTGTAGTAGAATCATAGCTTTTCTGAGATATGTAGTCTTTATCTAGTCCAATTTATTTTCTGTAACAGGAATCAGAAGGAAGGGAGATGGGGCACCGTATTTAGTGATTATGTTGAGACCTTTTTCAGCTCTAAAATTCTGTAATCCTGTTACTTTTGACTCATGTAATAGATTTGGTAAATTATATGTTATCGTTTACCACTTGCCCATTGCAGATCATAAATCAACCTTCTAGCATTCTACTCATTCTTTATACACTGAAGTGTTTCTACCTTTATTCCTTTTGTTTCTTATAAAAGTTTTCCATTTTATCTTTTTAATGATAGTTTTGTTGTTTTCACTTTAGCCCTAAGTTTTCAAAAAAATACTTTAAAAATTAGATAATATCTTTATAGTGAAAAATAGAAAATTTAGATAGAAGGAATAGAATTTCAGAATTTTTTTAGCCAGAAATAACTTAGTATTAAAACTTTTCATAAATACATCCTTCCAAAGATAGAGATATGAATGGACAGATAGAGGAGCACTTTTTAAACAGAAGGATGTTTTTTCATCTTTTTAAAATACTTAACCTTTGTAAGAAAAAAAATCATGCTGTTCTATGTCTAAGTGACTACATATATTGTGAGTTAACTTTTTTTTTTAGTTGGAGTCTCACTCCTTCACCCAGGCTGGAGTGCAGTGGCATGAACGCTTACAGCCACCCCAGCATCGACCTGCTGGGCTCCAGTGATCTTTTCGCCTTAGCCTTCCAAGTAGCTGGAACTACAGATGTGCGGTATCATGCCCGGCTATTTTTTATTTTGTTGTAGAGACGAGGTCTCACCAAGTTTCCTGGCCTGGTCTCAGACCCACAGGTTCAGGCATTCCACTCGCCTCAGCCTCCCAAAGGGCTGGGATTATAGGCTGAGCCACTGAGCCCAGCCGAACTGATTTTTTAATTCATGAAAGTCATGCTGTAATACAAAATATAGATCTTATGTTGTTGAATAAAGATGTTGGTTTCTTTGTATTTGAACAGTATTCAGACTTACATAATATGACAGACTGACAACTAAGAATAATCTCATTTTAAGATCCAGTGGGTATATCCAATCCAACTAATTATGATGAAACAGTTTTGTTGCTTACTTGATTCTTCACTCTTAGAATATGATCTTCTTTTGCCAGCCTGATGACAGGTGATAAGCAAATTGATAGGAATTTTAGATTTTTGTACAACTTTTTTTTTCTTTTTACTTTTTTACTCTGATACCAAGAATTTAATGTACAACTTCTTGCTAGATGATTTTCAGGAGTTCAAGAGACTTGTCCAAATTTGTGTAAATTAACTTATTGTTTTTCTTAATCAAGAAGAGAGAGCTTTTGTTCCCCAAATGCTGGCAAGCGGAGGACACTGTATTTTTATTGAAGGCTAAGTTAGGGAAAAGGATCCTGTTGATTATGACCCTAGAGAGGATGCATTATCTTCATAGAGGGATGACATGCTTTTCCCTGGAAGAACTTTTA
>NW_007160434.1:0-771 GCF_000164805.1 Carlito syrichta | reverse complement strand
ATCCCGTGTCTTTAGGAGGCTGAGGTGAGTGGATTGCCTGAGCCCGTGGGTTCGAGACCCGCCTGGGCAGTGAGACCTCATCTCTACAATAAAAAAAAAATCAGTCAGGCATGGTAGCGTCTGCCTGTAATTCCAGCTACTTGGAAGGCTGAGGCAGAAGGATCGCCGGAGCCCAGCAGGCGAGGCTGCCGTGGCCGGGAGCGGCCACTGCACTCCAATCTGGGCGACAGAGTGAGATTCCAACTCAAAAAAACAAAAGCAAAAAAACTGGGACACATACTTTTTTCAATTCCAGGGGAAGTATAATGCTTTTCTTGAGAAGTAACAACTATTATAAGTGTGTGTGTGTGTGTGTGTGTGTGTGTGGTGTGAGAGAGAGAGAGAGAGAGAGAGAGAAAACTATTTATGAGGGGTTTTGTAAATAATCAGAGGTGTCTCTATTCTCAAAAGTAATTAAAAACAAAAAAACAACCTTTGAGACATGAAAGTATCTAACGAGGCAGAAATGTCTATCTGTCCACCAAAATCTGTTCCCCTCTTCATAGACTATTTCAGTTAGGACATGGATTTAAATTCAGATATTACATCTCAACAATCCCAGTCTCCACTACCTGCCCTGGTGGTTGTATTACTCAGGGTTCTCCAGAGAGACAGTACCACTAGGATACATGTATATATAAAAAGGTAATTTGTTAGGGAGGATTGGCTCACAGGATTACAAGGCGAAGTCCCAAAATACGCCCATCCGCAAGCTGGACAATGAGAAAAGTC
>NW_007160433.1:0-773 GCF_000164805.1 Carlito syrichta | reverse complement strand
ACAGAACAACTCCTACAGCTGAACAGATATGTGAAATAACTCAAACAAAATTGCTCCTAATCCTGTGAGACATATACTGTTTTAATAAAACTTAAGGACAAATATGCCCATCAGAAGGGAGACTTAGGAAGACTAAGGTTGGCTCTGTCCATCTGAACACATTTTTAAGAAGGGCCGTCTCTGCTATCTTTGTAGTTGGTAGATCATTAAGGAAGAGATGGAAAAATTAGCCGGGCATGGTAGCACGCGCCTGTAGTTCCAGCTACTTGGAAGACTGAGGCAGCAGCTCAGAATGGCAATTATCAATAACTCAAAAAATAACAGTTGTTGGAGAGGCTGTGGCAAAAAGGGAACACTTCTACACTGTTGGTGGGAGTGTAAACTAGTGCAACCTCTGTGGAAAGCAGTGTGGCGATTCCTAAAAGCTCTAAACATCAACCTCCCATATGACCCTGCAATCCCCCTACTGGGAATATACCCTGAAGATCTCAAATCACTCTATAAAAAAGATACCTGCACACGAATGTTTATCGCAGCATTGTTCACAATAGCAAGAACCTGAAACCAACCATGCTGTTCATCAAAAGAGGACTGGATTTTAAAATGTGGTACATATATACGATGGAATACTATGCAGCCATAAAAAAGATCAAAATCATGAATTTCACAGCAACCTGGATGGAACTAGAGTCTATAATACTGAGTGACCTCTCACAGAAACAAAGATCCGAGTATCACATGTTCTCACTCATATAGTGGACCTGATCATCCAA
>NW_007160432.1:0-827 GCF_000164805.1 Carlito syrichta | reverse complement strand
GGAGGGAATCAGTATAGCTTGGTGGCTAAGAGCATGGTCTTCATAATCTATCAAGCCTATATTTAAATACAGGCTCTTTATTTATAGCATTTGTCTTTGGATAAGTTGCCTAGCCTCCTTGAACCATGAGTCTTCATATCTAAATGGCAATAATAGTTCTGACCTTAGAGTCTGTGAAGATTAAGAAATGATACAAAGAAAGCAATGAACTCCTGATAGCTGTAATTAGCAACCAAACTTTTGATGGTGCATCTTTTTTTTTTCTTTTCTTGAGTCAGGGTCTCACTCTGTCATCCACATTGAAGTGCAGTGGCACAATTATGGATCACTGCAACTTCAACCTCTTAAGCTCAGGCAGTCCTTCTACCTCAGCCTCCCAAGTACCTGAGACTACAAGCGTGTGCCATCACATTTGGCTAATTTATTTATTTATTTATTTATTTATTTATTTATTTATTAGAGATGAGGTCTCACTATGTTCCCTAGGATTGTCTTGAACTTCTGAGCTCCAGCAATCCTCCCACCTTGGCCTCCCAAAGTGCTGGGATTACAGGAATGAGCCACCACACCAAGCCAGATGCATCTTCTTGAAAGGAAAAGCACCCCTAATGTCCTGTTCTGATGAGCACTCCTTGGTCCAGGGGTAGGCAGTCCTGAAGATGCTGGAAATAAATTGTTAGGGCAGGCAACCTGGGGCACACAGGGTCTAACACATCTCAGCTGCTACATCCCACGGATCTTTAATTTTCAGTCCCAGGGACTTGGTCGGTTCTGATGAAGATCCACTTACTCCTGTATCTGAAATATTTCAGACATTCAGAATTGTC
>NW_007160431.1:0-927 GCF_000164805.1 Carlito syrichta | reverse complement strand
CCTTCCAAAGTGACTGTACCATTTTGCATTCCCACAAGCAATGAACTCCTGTGATTCCATATCCTTGCCAGCATTTGGTATTGCCAGGGTTTTGGATTTTAGCCATGTTGTATGATTTTAAAGATTTACCATCACAGAATTTTTGTTCTAGTAACAATAAATTGGGGGGAAATCTTATCTCCTTGGAAAATCTGTATGCTACTGCCTTATGCTACTGTCAAGTCCCCACAAAGTATACTCTATGGTAAAGTCAGTCAATAGATCATTTGCAGTTGTCCTATATTTGTTGGTCTACCTATTTTGTTTCTGTCTTTTTACCATTGCTTCATTGTAGGTCCTGCTACTAATCTACACTTTTTTTTTTTGTTTTTTTGTTTTTTTTGAGTTGGAGTCTCACTCTGTCGCCCAGACTGGAGTGCAGTGGCCGCTCCCGTCCACCGCAGCCTCGACCTGCTGGGCTCGGGCGATCCTTCTGCCTCAGCCTTCCAGGTAGCTGGAATTACAGGCATGCACGACCACGCCCAGCTGATTTTTTGATTTATTATGGAGATGAGGTCTCGCTGCCCAGGCGGGTCTCGAACCCGCGGGCTCAGGCAATCCACTCACCTCAGCCTCCCAAAGGCGCAGGATTACAGGCTGAACCACCGAGCCCGGCCTAATCTACACTTTTTAAAGCACAGTCTTTATCATATAACTAATGTGCTAAAACATCAATCAAGAAGAGCTCTCTACAGACTTTATCTCAGATCCTTTGTTTAGTTAGTAGCATAATCTATAGTCTACACCACAACATCTATTCTCCCTCTTTTCCTATAATTCCTGTACAAAAATCTTTGAATTCTTCAAAGATCAATCTATTTCTCAACTCTATTCTCAAGTTTCCTGATACAGGCCACACTCACTTTCGCTTTTTAAAAATCAATCAAT
>NW_007160430.1:0-740 GCF_000164805.1 Carlito syrichta | reverse complement strand
CACGATGGAATACTACGCAGCCATAAAAAGGAACAAAATCATGAATTTCGCAGCAACCTGGATGGAACTAGAGTCTATAATACTGAGTGATCTCTCACAGAAACAAAGATCAGAATATTACATGTTCTCACTCATATAAAGGACCTTGAACATCCAATGTAATACTATAAGAAAATGACTGACGGTACTGGGAAACTATGGGGGGAGGGGGATGGGATTAACAGTAGCAAATATCTGTCTGGGGCTGGGAAAACACCTCTTATCAACAGGGTGCCTGAATGAAACGTAATTGTACACCTAATCCTTAACTGTACCCCACAAAACCATAATAAAAAATACTGATTAATTATAAATTAAAAAAAAAAAAAAAGAAAGGGTGAGGCAGGAGGATCCCTCAATGCCAAGAGTCCAAGACCATCCTAGGCAATATAACAAGACTCCATCTCTAAAAAATATTGTGAAATTAGCCAGTCATGGTAATGCACGTCTATCGCTCCAACTACTAAGGAGACTGAGTCAGGAGAATTGCTTGAGCCCAGGAGTTCAAGGCTGCAGTGAGCTATGTTCACGCCACTGCACTCCAGCCTAGGTGACAGAGCAAAACCCTGTCTCCCAAAAAAAGAGATAGAGAAAAAAAAAATGCACATTGTTCCTTCAGTTTTGGAACCTACAGTCTCAAAATGAGACCAACAATAAACAAGGACAAAAAAAAAATCACAAACCCTAGGTGAAAAAAATTA
>NW_007160429.1:0-968 GCF_000164805.1 Carlito syrichta | reverse complement strand
AGTTAGTTAATTCAAGTAACTAGCCATCTGGGTAGCTAGGTAGCTAGATAGTTAAGTAAGCCAGTTATCCTGCTGGCTAGTTGATTAAGTCAGATAGTTAAGTCAGCTGGCTAGTCACCTGAAAAGGTAGGTAGCTAGGTTATTTAGTCTGCTGGCTAGACAGCTTGGTAGCTAGTTAAGTCAGTGAGTTAAGTGAGCTGGCCTGCCGGCTGGTTAGCTAGGTATCTACCTAGTTATGCCAGCTGGCTAGTTAAATGTCTATCTAGTGAAGTCAGCTAGTTAAGATAGTGGATAGCTGGCTGGCTAGCTAGGTTGCTGACAAGTTAAGCCGGCTGGTTAGCAGTCTTGCAAGGTAGGTGGCCTAGCTCGTTAATAAACTAGTTGTGTCAGCTGGCTTACCAGTTGCTAGCTAGTTAAGTCACCTCCTTATGTCAGTTGGCTAGCCAGCTCGTTAGCTAGTTAAAAAGCTAGTTAATTCATATGACTAGACAGCTGGCTAACTAGTTATTTCAGCTCATTAATTCAACTGGCTAGCTAGATAACTAGTTAGTTAAGTCAGCTAGTTGTCAGTGAGCTTACTAGTTAAGTCAGTTAGATAAGTCAGCTAGTTAGCTAGAGAGATAGCTGGGTATCTAGCTAGTTATTTCAGCTAATAAATTCAGCTGGCTTGCTATGTAGCTAGCTAGTTATGTCAGCTAGTTAAGTCAGCCAGCTAGCTTGTTAAGTCAGCTAGTTAAGTAAACTGGCTAGCCAGCTGGCTAGTTAGAAAGGTCACCTAGTTAAATCATCTGGTTAGCCAGCAGGATACCTAGTTATCTAGTTAGTTACATCAGCTGGCAGCATGCGGGATACGTATGTAGCTAACTAATTATGTCAGCTGGTTAGCCACCTTAGCTAGTGATGTAAGCTAGTAAATCAGCTGGCTAGCCAGCTGGCTAACGAGTTAGTCACCTAGTTGAGTCAGCTGG
>NW_007160428.1:0-2893 GCF_000164805.1 Carlito syrichta | reverse complement strand
GGCAAGTTGTTTCAGACGACAATAATAAGGCAAGTAGAATCATAAGACACTAATAAGGCAAGTAGTATCATAAGACAGTAATAAGGCAAACAGTATCAGACGACACTCATAAGGAAAATAGTATCAGACGACAGTAATAAGGCAAGTAGTATCAGACAACACTAATAAGGCAAGTAGTATTATAAGACAAGAATAAGGCAAGTAGTATACTAAGACACTAATAAGGCAAGTCGTATCATAAGACATGAGTGAAGCAAAAAGTATCATAAGACACGAATAAGGTAAGTAGTATCATAAGACATTAACAAGGCAAGTATTATCAGACGACACAAAGAAGTCAACTAGTATCATAAGTCATTAATAAAGCCAGTACTATCATAAGACACTAATAAGGCAAGTAGTATCAGAAGACACTAATAAGAAAAGTAGTATCATAAGACACTATTAAGGCAAGTAGTAACAAACGACACTAATAATGCAAGTAGTATCAAACAACGCGAATAAGGCAAATAGTATCATAAGACACTAACAAGGTAAAAAGTATCATACGACACAAATAAGGGAAGTAGTATCGTAAGACACTAAAATTCAAGGAGTTCCATAAGACACATATAAGGCAAGTAGTATCACAAAACACTAATAAGGCAAGTAGTAATAGATGACACTAATAAGGCAAGTAGTAACAGACGACAGTAATAGTGCAAGTAGTATTTAATGACACAAATAACGCAAGTAGTATCAGAAGACATTAACGACGCAAGTAGTATCAGACGACATTATAAAGGCAAGTAGTATCATAAGACACTAATAAGGCAAGTAGTATCAGAGACAGGAATAAGGCAAGTAGTAACATAAGACTCAATTAAGGTATGTAATTTTAGACTACACTAATAAGGCAAGTAGTGTCAAAAGACACTGATAAGGCAAGTAGTATCATAAGACAATCATAAGGCAAGTAGTATCAGACGGCAATAATAAGGCAAGTAGTATCAGACGACACTAATAAAGCAAGTAGTATCAGATGACACTAAAAGGCAAGTAGTATGAGACGACACGAATAATGTAAGCAGTATCAGACGACTCTAAGAAGGCAAGTAGAATCAAATGACACTATTAAGTCAAGTAGTATCAAACGAAACTAGTAAGGCAAGTAGTACCAGACGACACTGGGATGTCAAGTAATATCAGACGACACTAATAAGGCATGCAGTATCAGACGACACTAATAGGGCAAGGAGTATCTCTCGACATTAATACAGAAAGAAGTATCCGATGTCAGTAATAAGCAAGTAGTATCAGATGACAATAATACGGCTAGTAGTATCAGACGACACTAATAAGGCAAGAAGTATGAGATGACACTAATAAGGCAAGTAGTATGAAACGACACTAACATAGTAAGTAGTATCAGATAACACTATTAAGGCAGGTAGTATCATAAGACACTAATAAGACAAGTAGTAGGAGACGACACTATAAGCAAGTAGTATCAGACGACACTAATAAGGTAAGTAGTTTCAGACGACACTAATAAGGCAAGGAGTATTAGAAGACACTAATAATGCAAGTAGTAGGAGACGAGACTCATAAGGCAAGTAGTATCAGGCGACACTAATAAGGCAAGTAGTATCAGACGACACTAATAAGGCAAGCATTATCAGACGATTTTAACAATGCAAGTAGAATCAAATGACACCATTAAGGCAAGTAGTATCAGACAACACTAGGAAGGCATGTAGTATCAGACGACACTGGGAAATCAATTAGTATCAGACGACATTAATAAGGCATGTAGTATTAGTCAACACTAATAAGGCATGTAGTATCAGACGACACTAATAAGACAAGCAGTATCTCTCAACACAAATATGGAAAGAAGTATAAGACGACACTAATAAGGCAAGCAGTACCAGACGACAATAATACGGCTAGTAGTATCAGATGACACTAACAAGGCAAGTAGTATGAGATGACACTGATAAGGCAGGTAGTATCAGACGACACTAATCAGGAAAGTAGTATCAGACGACAATAATAAGGCAAGTAGTATCAGATGACACTAATAAGGTAAGTAGTATCAGATGACACTAATAAGGCAAGTATTATGAGACGACACTAATAAGGCAAGTAGTAGCAGATGACACTAATAAGGCAAGTAGTATCAGATGACACTAATAAGGCCAGTAGTATAATAAAACACTAATAAGTCCAGTAGTATCATAAGACACTAATAAGGCAAGCAATATCAGACGACACTAATAAGGCAAGTAGTATCAGACGACATTAATATGGCAAGTAGTATCACATGACATTAATATGACAAGAAGTATCAGTGGACACTCATAAGGCAAGTAGTTTCAGATGACACTAAAAAGGCATGTAGTATCAACGACACTAATAAGACAAGTAGTATCAGACGACACTAATACGGCAAGTAGTATCATAAGACACTAATAAGTCAAGTGCTATCAGATTACACTGATAAGGCAAGTAGTATCATAAGACACTAATAAGGCAAATACCACCATAAGACCCTATTAACGTATAGTATCATAAGACACTAATAAGACAAGTAGAATCAGACACCACTAATAAGGCAAGTAGTATCATAAGACACTAATAAGTGAAGTAGTACAATCATACACTAATAAGGAAAGTAGTATCATAAGCAACTAATAAGGAAAGGAGCATCAAAAGACAGTAATAAGTCAAGTAGTAACATAAGACATTATTAAGGCAAGTAGTATAAGACACTAATAAGGAAATTGGTATCATAAGAAAATAATAATGCAAGTAGTATCAGACGACACTAGTAAGGCATATAATATCAGACGTCACTAATAAGGCAAGTAGTGACTTGACGACACTAATTAAGTAAGTACTATCAGACGAC
>NW_007160427.1:0-876 GCF_000164805.1 Carlito syrichta | reverse complement strand
AAGGCAAGTAATATCAGATGACAGTAATAAGGCAAGTAGTATCTGTAGGCATAATAAGGCAAGTAGTATCAGATGGCACGAATAAGGCAAGTAGTATCATAAGACAGTAGTAAGGCAAGTAGTATCATAAGACACTAATAATTCCAGTAGTATCATAAGACACTAACTAGGAAACTAGTATCAGACAATACTAATAAAGTAAGTAGTATCAGAGGGCACTAATAAGGGAAGTAATATCATAAGTATCTAATAAGGCAAGTAGTATCATAAGACTCTAATAAGGCAAGTTGTATCATTAGACACTAATAACGCAATTCGTATGAGATGACTATAATAAGGCAAGTAGTATCACACGACAATAATCAGGAAAGTAGAATCAGATGACACATAATGAAAGTAGCATCATAAGACACTAATAAGGCGAGTAGTATTATAAGACACTAATAAGGTTAGTATCATAAGATACTAATAAGGCAAGTATATCAGAAGATATTAATAAGGCAATTAGTATCAGACGACATCAATAAGGCACGTAGTATCAGGCGAAACTAACAAGGCTAATAGTATCAGACGACACTAATAAGCCAAGTGGTATAACAAAACACAAATAAGGGAAGTACTACCATAAGACACTATTAAAGTAAGTAGTATCATAAGACACTAATAAGGCAAGTAGTATCAGATGACACTAATAAGGCAGGTAGTATCAGACGTCAATAATAAGCAAGTAGTATCAGACGACACTAATAAGACAAGTAGTATCAGACGACACTTATAAGGCAAGTAGTATCATAAGATACTAATAAGGCAAGTAGTATCATAAGACACTTATAAGGAAAGTTGTTTCAGATGACAATTATAAGGCAATTAGAATTG
>NW_007160426.1:0-911 GCF_000164805.1 Carlito syrichta | reverse complement strand
TAGTATCAGACAATATAATAAAGTAAGTAGTATCAGAGGGCACTAATAAGGGAAGTAATATCATAAGTATCTAATAAGGCAAGTAGTATCATAAGACTCTAATAAGGCAAGTTGTATCATTAGACACTAATAACGCAATTCGTATGAGATGACTATAATAAGGCAAGTAGTATCACACGACAATAATCAGGAAAGTAGAATCAGATGACACATAAGGAAAGTAGCATCATAAGACACTAATAAGGCGAGTAGTATTATAAGACACTAATAAGGTTAGTATCATAAGATACTAATAAGGCAAGTATATCAGAAGATATTAATAAGGCAATTAGTATCAGACGACATTAATAAGGCACGTAGTATCAGGCGAAACTAACAAGGCTAATAGTATCAGACGACACTAATAAGCCAAGTGGTATAACAAAACACAAATAAGGGAAGTACTACCATAAGACACTATTAAAGTAAGTAGTATCATAAGACACTAATAAGGCAAGTAGTATCAGATGACACTAATAAGGCAGGTAGTATCAGACGTCAATAATAAGCAAGTAGTATCAGACGACACTAATAAGACAAGTAGTATCAGACGACACTTATAAGGCAAGTAGTATCATAAGACACTAATAAGGCAAGTAGTATCATAAGACACTTATAAGGAAAGTTGTTTCAGACGACAATAATAAGGCAATTAGAATTATAAGACACTAAAAGGCAAGTAGTTTCATAAGACAGTAATAAGGCAAATAGTATCAGACGACACTAATAAGGCAAGTAGTATCAGACGACACTAATAAGGCAGGTAGTATCAGACGTCAATAATAAGCAAGTAGTATCAGACGACACTAATAAGACAAGTAGTATCAGACGACAATAATAAGGCACTTAGAATTATAAGACACTAATAAGGC
>NW_007160425.1:0-638 GCF_000164805.1 Carlito syrichta | reverse complement strand
ATCATAAGGACAGTAATAAGGCAAATAGTATCAGACGACACTAATAAGGCAAGTAGTATCAGACGACACTAATAAGGCAGGTAGTATCAGACGTCAATAATAAGCAAGTAGTATCAGACGACACTAATAAGACAAGTAGTATCAGACGACACTTATAAGGCAAGTAGTATCATAAGACACTAATAAGGCAAGTAGTATCATAAGACACTTATAAGGAAAGTTGTTTCAGACGACAATAATAAGGCACTTAGAATTATAAGACACTAATAAGGCAAGTAGTATCATAAGACAGTAATAAGGCAAATAGTATCAGACGACACTCATAAGGAAAATAGTATCAGACGACAGTAATAAAGCAAGTAGTATCAGACAACACTAATAAGGCAAGTAGTATTATAAGACAAGAATAAGGCAAGTAGTGTCATAAGACACTAATAAGAAAATAGTATCATAAGACACTATTAAGGCAAGTAGTAACAAACGACACTAATAATGCAAGTAGTATCAAACAACGCGAATAAGGCAAATAGTATCATAAGACACTAACAAGGTAAAAAGTATCATAAGACACAAATAAGGGAAGTAGTATCGTAAGACACTAAAATTCAAGGAGTTCCATAAGACACATATAAGGCAAG
>NW_007160424.1:0-1068 GCF_000164805.1 Carlito syrichta | reverse complement strand
AATGCCTGTCCTGAACCAGGCCCCCCAGCAAGTGGCTTGAAGGAGGATGTAGGAGTCATTTTAATAATGGCATACACTCTCTCCCCAACACACAGTCCAACTCAGGGCCTGTGAAGAACAGGGATCAGAGCCCAGGCCTGGCGCACCAGGCTTCATTCACTCTGCCTTGACATTGGCAAGAGGCTTGGTCCTCGACTAGACTTCCAACCAAAAGGACCACATGGCCTTTGCCGTTCCCTCAGAGCTGAGCACACTGCTGGGCAGCTGGGCACAGCAGACCCCTGAGTAAGACACTCACGGAGCATGACTGAAAGTGAGGTTGTCAACACATGACTGAGAGTGAGGTTTGAGCCACGTAAGGCTCAAAACGGTCTAGCAGGGCCCACAGGTTCTGCTGAAAATAAATAAATAAATAAAAGAAGCTTTTAGTGGCAATGACTTGGTGTCCAGACAGATTCGGTAACAAGGAAAAGAAGGTAATCTTAGGCTTTTCCAACCAGAACACATACAATGGCTACCCATTATGTCAAGACTTCGGGAGATTCAATGACTTTTGGCATCAATTCTGGAGCGTGAAATGGGAGCTATATCCTTGGCAGTGTTTAGATTTCTAGCCCCATGAAGGATTGGAGGTGTTTTCGTTCTCACAGAAAATGAGAAAATGGTGTGATTTCAAAATACAGCTGGGGGAAGGATTGAAAAACAACATTTTTTCCACCTGAGGTTGTTCTTATTCCCAAATGGGCTTATTATTTATTTACTTCCGTATTTACTTCCTATTTTTTAAATACCTACCCTATGTCAAGATAAACACACATTTTTCTTAAGGCATGTTCCCAGATGTTTACTTAAAGTGAGGCAAAGATGAGTCGATATGAGCATGGAATGCTCTTCAGAGCCAGATGATATTTGGAACAGCAAAAAATGGCTGGAGACAGGCTGTGGGTGAAATTTGGTAACTTCAATGCCCAAACAGGAATGGCAGTGTGAGTTTTTCTTGGGGAAAAGAGAATCTTCTGGAAAAGTCACAAAATACATTTTGACAAGCCATCTTCGAGATGTGTGATG
>NW_007160423.1:0-775 GCF_000164805.1 Carlito syrichta | reverse complement strand
ATTGTGTTTTTTATTTGGGTTTCTGTTTGTTTATTATTGGTGAAGAGAAATGCGATTGTCTTTTGTACATTTATTTTGTATCCCGAGACTTTGCCAAAGGCCTTTATCAATGTAAGGAGGCCTTTGACAGATTCTCTTGGGTTTTCGAGGTACACCATCATATCATCTGCATAGAGAGATAACTTGACTGCCTCTTTTCCTATTTGAATACCTCTGATTGCTTCCTCTTCTCTGATTGCTCTAGCCAGGACTTCCAATACTATGTTGAACAGGAGGGGAGAGAGTGGGCATCCTTCTCTAGTTCCAGTTTTCAGGGGAATTGGTTCCAATTTTTGTCCATTTAGGAGTATGCTGGCTGTGGGTTTCTCATAGATGGCTTTTATTATTTTGAGGTATGTTCCCCGTATGCCTAGATGTTCAAGGGTTTTTATCAAGAAGGGGTGCTGGATTTTATCAAAAGCTTTTTCTGCATCTAATGATATGATCATGTGGTTTTTGTTTTGACATCTGTTGATGTATTTAATTACATTTATGGTTTTACGAATGTTAAACCAGCCTTGCATGCCAGGAATGAAGCCTACTTGGTCATGGTGGATGATTTTTGAGATGTATTGCTGAATCCTGTTTGCTAGGATTTTGTTGAGAATTTTAGCATCTGTGTTCATCAAAGATATTGGCCTGTAGTTCTCTTTCTTTGTTGGATCTTTACCTGGCTTGGGTATTAATGTGATGTTGGCTTCCTAAAGATTTGGGGAGAGTTCCATCTTTTTCATTG
>NW_007160422.1:0-791 GCF_000164805.1 Carlito syrichta | reverse complement strand
CAGGTCCGAGACCCTGCCCACCAGCCTGGGCGATGGAGTGAGACTCTGAATGAAAGAAAAAAGGTAAAAAGTAAAAAAGAAGAGCATCCATTTGTGTATGGTGTTGGGATCATCGTGAACAGACAGAGATCATTTCGGAAGGAGACCCAAGCCTTGGGCCTAGAGTACCTGAAAGATGGAGGATCAGCAGTCAAGCTGGCTGTGCCTTAGGGAAGCCATTGGGTGCAGGGGACCACTGGAGCCTGAGAGTTCGAGTCCAGCCTGGGCTATTAAATGAGACCTCATCACTCCCCAGAATGCTAACACTCCAGTCACGCATAGTGACACCTGCAATTCCAGCTACACAGGATGAACTGGCCTCCATTCTGGGATGGGCCTTTGTGTCACTCCTGCTGAGAGCACGTGCAAGTCCTGGCCAGTCACTGTGGCTAAAGGCTTTTAGCTTCATGCTGTGGGAGGCCAAAGTGTGAGGCTCCCTGATCCTTGGGATGTAGACCAGCCTGGTTGAGGTGGCTAGACCTCATCTCAGTGAGAGGTCCCCAAAATCGAGTCAGGTGTGGTAACCCCCAGAGTCCCGACTGCTCTGGGGCCCAGGCAGGTGGACCACCTGAGCCCTGCAGATCAAGAACCCGGGATACACGATAATGGCACCATGCCCCAGCCTGGCTGACAGAAACGCCTCCCACTTGTGTCATGACGGGCATCCACGGCTCCCCAGAGAAAGTTCTACATTGACATGGGATGATGAAATTATCAGGGGAGGAAGGGGCCCTCCCCCAAGAATATGGCAG
>NW_007160421.1:0-828 GCF_000164805.1 Carlito syrichta | reverse complement strand
CATCCATTTGTGTATGGTGTTGGGATCATCGTGAACAGACAGAGATCATTTCGGAAGGAGACCCAAGCCTTGGGCCTAGAGTACCTGAAAGATGGTGGATCAGCAGTCAAGCTGGCTATGCCTTAGGGAAGCCATTGGGTGCAGGAGACCACTGGAGCCTGAGAGTTCGAGTCCAGCCTGGGCTATTAAATGAGACCTCATCACTCCCCAGAATGCTAACACTCCAGTCACGCATAGTGACACCTGCAATTCCAGCTACACAGGATGAACTGGCCTCCATTCTGGGATGGGCCTTTGTGTCACTCCTGCTGAGAGCACGTGCAAGTCCTGGCCAGTCACTGTGGCTAAAGGCTTTTAGCTTCATGCTGTGGGAGGCCAAAGTGTGAGGCTCCCTGATCCTTGGGATGTAGACCAGCCTGGTTGAGGTGGCTAGACCTCATCTCAGTGAGAGGTCCCCAAAATCGAGTCAGGTGTGGTAACCCCCAGAGTCCTGACTGCTCTGGGGCCCAGGCAGGTGGACCACCTGAGCCCTGCAGATCAAGAACCCGGGATACATGATAATGGCACCATGCCCCAGCCCGGCTGACAGAAACGCCTCCCACTTGTGTCATGACGGGCATCCACGGCTCCCCAGAGAAAGTTCTACATTGACATGGGATGATGAAATTATCAGGGGAGGAAGGGGCCCTCCCCCAAGAATATGGCAGACAGGGTGACCAGAACGTGGGCTGGTCACAGCGTTGCCGGACTGCCTTGATCGTTCTGTGCCCTATGGTGGCCCTAATTCAAAGCTATCTGTTCCGTGAGCTCACACGTGTCTTTCCCATG
>NW_007160420.1:0-815 GCF_000164805.1 Carlito syrichta | reverse complement strand
TGGTGTTGGGATCATCGTGAACAGACAGAGATCATTCGGAAGGAGACCCAAGCTTGGGCCTAGAGTACTGAAAGATGGTGGATCAGCAGTCAAGCTGGCTATGCTTTAGGGAAGCCATTGGGTGCAGGGGACCACTGGAGCTGAGAGTTCGAGTCCAGCCTGGGCTATTAAATGAGACCTCATCACTCCCCAGAATGCTAACACTCCAGTCACGCATAGTGACACCTGCAATTCCAGCTACACAGGATGAACTGGCCTCCATTCTGGGATGGGCCTTTGTGTCACTCCTGCTGAGAGCACGTGCAAGTCCTGGCCAGTCACTGTGGCTAAAGGCTTTTAGCTTCATGCTGTGGGAGGCCAAAGTGTGAGGCTCCCTGATCCTTGGGATGTAGACCAGCCTGGTTGAGGTGGCTAGACCTCATCTCAGTGAGAGGTCCCCAAAATCGAGTCAGGTGTGGTAACCCCCAGAGTCCTGACTGCTCTGGGGCCCAGGCAGGTGGACCACCTGAGCCCTGCAGATCAAGAACCCGGGATACACGATAATGGCACCATGCCCCAGCCTGGCTGACAGAAACGCCTCCCACTTGTGTCATGACGGGCATCCACGGCTCCCCAGAGAAAGTTCTACATTGACATGGGATGATGAAATTATCAGGGGAGGAAGGGGCCCTCCCCCAAGAATATGGCAGACAGGGCGACCAGAACGTCGGCTGGTCACAGCGTTGCCGGACTGCCTTGATCGTTCTGTGCCCTATGGTGGCCCTAATTCAAAGCTATCTGTTCCGTGAGCTCACACGTGTCTTCCCATGAGTCAC
>NW_007160419.1:0-711 GCF_000164805.1 Carlito syrichta | reverse complement strand
TCCTCCCCCAAGAATATGGCAGACAGGGCGACCAGAACGTCGGCTGGTCACAGCGTTGCCGGACTGCCTTGATCGTTCTGTGCCCTATGGTGGCCCTAATTCAAAGCTATCTGTTCCGTGAGCTCACACGTGTCTTTCCTATGAGTCACAAGTGTGGATGGGGGAGGCATATCTTCTGGAACTCGTTGCCGAAGTTGCAGTATGGACGTGCTTGGTGGCCACCTCTGAAACCTCCCACAAACAAAAGACGGGAAAGTTCCTTTACCTCTCCCATTCCTAAGGGTGACTCCTCACGCTGGGTGGCAGGGTTGGTGGGAGTGGCAGTGGTGGTGATTATTATTTGAAGCCAGAGGTCTGCGCCACCACACCTGGCTAGTCTTTGGATCTATTTTTGATGTCTGAGATGAGGTCTAGCCCAGTGTCCCGGACTGGTCACAAACCTGCAAGCTCAGGCCATCCACTGGCCTTGGCTTCTGTATGGCCGGGAAGGCAGGATGAGCCCCTGACCCCAGCCTGTGGTTCTGGTGGTTGGTATTATTATTCGATTTGGAGTCCCACTCTGTCACTCAGGTCGGAGCACAGGGGCCTGCTCTCGGCCACCGCGGCCTCCACCATCTGGGCTCAGGCTACCCCAAGTGGCCGGAACTGCAGGTGTGCATCACCACCTCAGTCTCATTTTGTAGGTTTCTTATAGAGACGACGTCTCATCAA
>NW_007160418.1:0-305 GCF_000164805.1 Carlito syrichta | reverse complement strand
TAGCTAGCCTGCTGGGAACTCAGCTGAATTAACTAGTTGACTTAACATGCTAGCCAACTGTCAAACCAGCTGAATCAACTAGCTGACTTAACAATTAGCCAGCTGGCTAGGCAGCTGACTTAACTAGCTGACTTAATTACCTAGCAAGCTGGATACCCAACTGAAATAACTAGTTCGCTACTTAGCTAACCAACTGGCTAGCCAGCTGACTTAACTAGCAGACATAAACATCTGGCCTGCTTGCTAGTCAGCTGAATTAACTTGCTTGCTATAAAGTTAGCCTACTGGCTATCCAGCTGACTAAA
>NW_007160417.1:0-1006 GCF_000164805.1 Carlito syrichta | reverse complement strand
GGCTCTGATGGGGCAGTGACTGGTGCCACAGCCTGTGATTACCAGGATGCACAGCCTGTGATTACCGGGATGCACAAACCA
Source organism: Carlito syrichta (assembly GCF_000164805.1). Classification (NCBI taxonomy): domain Eukaryota; kingdom Metazoa; phylum Chordata; class Mammalia; order Primates; family Tarsiidae; genus Carlito; species Carlito syrichta. The sequence continues at coordinate 925 of NW_007160417.1, read as the reverse complement.
AATGCCATTTTCTCTTTCTTTTCTATCTCTCCTTTTTTAAAAATCAACAAATACTCCCTGGCAAGCAAACACTGGGAGAGACTGTCTAAGTGGGGCTCGTGAGCGGGTGACCAGGCCCCTTGTGCAACACCAGGTGCTTCAGATTCTCTACTTTGTCCCTGGCTCTTTCTGAGCTGCAGAAGTGGAGCACCATTGTTTTTTCAAAATGAAAAAAAAATCTTCCTTTGGAAAAGTGGCAGGGAGACAGTATTGCCCCAGGCACTCCCTCACCATCGAAGCAAGAAAGAGACTGCTCTGGGTTTGCCTTATCACTTTAGCACTTTTGAGGGAACTGGAAGGGGCTGCAGACAGAGTCCAGAGACAAATTCCCATGGAAGAGGACAAGAGAAAAACCCCACCACCATATTGAAGGCAGGATAAGAAAGTGCTTCGAATTTCTCAACAACAATTGACCAACAGATCTGGTCTCTGTGACTGGCAGATCAACTACTCAGGGCATGATCACGGTCCAAAGCGAATATCCTGAGAGCACAAACTTCAGAAGGACCTGACAAGCGCTGAGTTCTAGGCACTCCACCCCCTGTGCTGATCCAGGTGTGGGACAAAGGGTGTGGCCAGGAAAGGAGGAGGAAGAGCTCCAAAGAGATTAGTGTTTGTTTTGGAGTGTGTGTGTATGTGTTTAATTGCTTTTGCATTTGTTTCTGCTTTGCATGATTATATAGAGTGGTAGAGGGGAGTGAGTCTCAGGGAACACATACCACAATAAGTGAACATTTTAATTTGCAAGTGGCAATGGATTCCTAGCTCCCCATCCCCCCACTTTATTTGAATTTTGAAAACTACAGAACTGCAGAGCTTCCCACTCACAATCTTATTTCATAAAGAACAAATCCACAGCCCAGATTATGGAAGAATAGAGGTCTGA
>NW_007160416.1:0-736 GCF_000164805.1 Carlito syrichta | reverse complement strand
GAGAGAGGTCAGACTACCTACTGGGGAAGTCCAATCAGAAAAGCAGCAGACTTATCCGCAGAAACACTACAAGCAAGAAGGGACTGGAGCCTTGTATTCAAAGTCATCAAAGATAAACAATTTAAACTAAGAATTTCTTATTCAGCCAAGTGCAGCTTCATCAGTGATGGAGAATTAAAATCCCTCCCAGATATCCAATCCCTAGGAGATTATGCAGCTTCCAGACCAGCTCTATAGGAGACACTTAAAATGGTATTAAGCACAGAAGAAAGAAGAAAATGATTGACCACATACACTCCCAAGAGAACAGAAGGGTACCGAATCAGCAGAGAGTACAGTGCAACATGAAACTTGCAAATGCACATACCTTAACTCCAAAGCCAAAACAAAAAACAAAGAAAAACTTTATAAAAACCTCATGACAGGGATGCAAAATCATATTTCAATAATCAGTCAGAATGTGAATGGACTAAATGCACCACTGAAAAGACACAGAAGGGAGGACTGAATAAGAAACCATGACCCAATTATTTGCTGCATCCAGGAGACTAATCTCATTCAAGAGATGCACACAGACTCAAAGTTAAAGGTTGGAAAATGAGTTTCCAGGCAAATGGATCACAAAAGAACGCAGGAGTTGTAATCTTAATATCAGACAAAAGAATGTTTAAGCTATCAAAAATTTTAAAAGATGCAAAGGACACTACATAATGATAAAAGTTTCAATCTATCTACA
>NW_007160415.1:0-16759 GCF_000164805.1 Carlito syrichta | reverse complement strand
CAATTTTTTCTGTGCATGATTTAAAGGGGTTTTTAGTCCAAATCAAGCTAAAACAAGTAATTTCTACTATTTGATTGGAGGATTTGAGTGTCCTCATTTCTGAGTAAGTTCCATTTCCCCAATATGACTTTTACAATGTGCCTTTTTTTTCTTACAGTCCTTGGGTTGTGTCTAATTTTTAGTATGTGCTCTTGGTCATGTTAGCAGCAGACTTCTTTTTATTTTATGAAAATGAATCATCTTTTGTCATTCACACTGGTCCCCCTTTGTGCTGGGTGCCACATTGACTGCCGCCCCCCCTTATGGGTAAACCAGTGACTGCCCCTTCTCCTTGATGGATGCCACAGTGATTCACTTTCTTTTGTGATACTTGTCCCAGTAACTGTTTCTTTTTTGCTATGGGTGCCTCAGTGACTGGCTCTCCTCTAGTGTTTGTTGCCTCATTGATTTGTCCTCATCTGTGATTTGGGCATGATTGACTGGCCCTCATCTTTGATGGGTAACCCAGTGACAAGCATTCTCTGTGACAGGTGCAAAAGTGACTGGCCCTCCAACCTTATGGGAGTCCCAGTGGTCTTCTCTCTGATGAATGCCCCAGTGACTTGCTCTTCTCCATTATGTGTCTCAATTTCTGCACTTCCCCCATATAGGTGCGCCAATCATTACCTCTTTTCTGTGAAGGGTATAACAGTGATTAGGCTTTCTCCATAACAAGTGTTTCATTTTCTGAGCCTCGTTTTTGATTGGTGCTCCAGTGCCTGTTCTTTCTCTAAAATGAGTGCCACAGTGAAAAGCCCTCTTCTGTGTTGAATACCCAATTGACTGTTTCTTCTATGATTGGTGCCTAATTGACTGGGTGTCCTCTCTGAAGTGTACACAGGTGACAAGCCCTTATCCTTAATGCATGTCCTTGTGACTGTCTCTCCTCTGAGGTGGGTACTCCAGTGACAACTACTTCTCTGTGATAAGTGCACCAGTGACAGCCAATTCTTTGTGATTGATGCCCCAGTGACAGGACCACCTCCATAGTGGGTGCCCAAGTTACTAGTTCTCCTCCATTTGCATGCCCAAGTGACTAGACCACATCTGTAATTGGTACTGTATTGGCAGGTTTCCAGTATAATGGTTACCCTACTGAGTGGCTCTGTTTTGTGAAGGTTGTCCCAATGACTGGTCCTCCTCAGAAATGGGTACGTCAGTGACTTGTCCTCCTCTGTTATGGATATAACTGTGACTTACCTTTCTCTCTTTGATCATGTCAGTGATTATTGTTCTTATGTGATGGGTTCCCAGGTGACTGACCCTTCTCTGTGATGGGCGCCCCAGTGATTGTCCCTTTTCTGTGATGGCTGTCCCAGTGATTGGACCTCCTCTGTGATGGGTGCCCAGTGATTTCACCTCCCTCTATGATGGATGCCCCAGTTAATGTTCCTCCTATGTAACTGGTACACCAGTGCCTAGCTTTCCACTGCCATTTATGTGTTAGTGATTTGGTTTCCTAAATAATGGATGCCTCAGGGACTAGTCATTCTCCATTATGAGTGCCACTGTGTCTGTGCCTTCTCAGTTATTTGTGCCACAGTGAGTGTCTCTCCTTCATAATGGGTGCCCTAATAACTAACCTTCCTTTGTGTTGGGCGTTCCAGGAAATAGACCTGCTCCATAATGGGTCTCACAGTGAGAAACACTCCTTTATGTTGGATGTTCTAATGAATGACCTTTCTTAGTGATGGGGGGCCCAGTGATATGTCTTCTTTTATGATGACTATCCCAGTGACTGTCCCCACTCCATAATATATGCCCCAGTGGATGACCCTAGTGTGTTATCGGTGCCATAGTGACAAGCCCTCCTCTATGATGGGTGTCCCATGGAATGATCTTTCTCTGTGATGGGTGCCTCAATGATTGGTCCACCACTGTAATATCTGTTCCAGTGACTGACTCGCTAATGTGATGGGTAACTCAGTGACTGCTCTCCTCTGTTGAGGCCCTCATTGACTGATGCTTCTCTCTGAAACATGCCCCTGTTACTGTCCCTCCTCAAGAGTGTTGCCCCAATGACTGACCCTCCAATTTTATGGGTGTCCCTCTCACTAGTCTAGTCTGGCATTAGTGTCCTGTTGTCTGGCACTCCCTTGTGATAGATGCCCCAATGACAGCGGCACCTCTATAATGAGTACCCCAGTGATTGTCCTCTGTGATTTGTGTACCAATAACTGGCTCACTTTGATAATTAGTGTCCCAGTGACTAACACTCCTATGTAATGATTGTCCCAAAACTTACCATCCTTTCTTATAAGTGCAACAATGACAAGTCATCCTCTGTGTAGGATTCTCTCTGACTAGTCCTCCTCTGTTAGGGATGATTCTGTGACTGGCCCACCTGGTGAATGGTTGCCCCAGCAACTGGTAGTGCATTTTTATGGGCACACCATGGACAGACACTCCTTTGTAATTGGTGCCTCAGTGATTATACCTCCTCCATAAAGGGTGCCCCAGTGATTAGCCCTCCCTTTTGATGATTGTCCTAATTCTGGCCATCCTCCATAATGGGTACTCCAGTGTCTTTCCCTTATTTGTACTGGGTGCCACAGTGATTAGCCTATCTCTGTATTGGGTTAACTGCAAGGGGTACTTCTGTGACTGGTCTGTCAATGTGATGGCAGCTTCAGTGACTGGCCTTCCATTGTGTTGGGCGCCACAGTGACTGACCCTTCTCTGTGATGAGTGCCCCAGTGACTAAACTTCCACTGTGATGGGTGCCCCTGTGACTGGACTTCTTAAGTGATGACTGCCCCAGTGACTGATCTTCATTTTTGATGTGTGCCATGTGAATACAATTCCAATGTGATGGGTGTTCCAGTGACAAGAACTTTCTCTGTCATGCATTCCAAAGCGAATGATCCTCCTTTGTGAAAAATGTCTGAACCCCCTTTGTGATCAGTTCCCCAGTGACTAGCTAGCCTCTGTAATTGCTGTCCCAGGACTGGGTTTCCTACATAATGGGCGCCCTACTGACTAGCCCCCCTCTGTCATAAATGTTCTAGTAGCAGGTCTACTCCATAATCGGTGCCAGTGTGACAAGAATTTATCTATGATTAGTGCCCCAGTGACTGGTCTTCCTCTGTAATGGGTGCCTCTGTGACTGACCCTCTTCTGTGATAGTTGTCTCAGTGATTGACCTTCCTTATTGATGGGTATGCCAGTGACTGAACCTCCACCGTGATGGTTGTCTCAGTCACTGGTACTTGTCCATAATGGGTGCCACAGTGAATGGCACTCTTCCCTTATAGGTGTTTCAGTAACAATCCCTTCTTTGTGTGAGTGTTTTAATGACTAGGCATCCTCTGTAAGGAATGCCTCTGTGACTGGCCCACCTCTATAATGGGTGTCAGAGTGACTGGCCCTCCTCTGTTATGGGTGTCACAGTGATTGCTCCTCCTCTGTGATGGTGTCCCATTAAGGTACTCCCCTGTGATTCCCAGTGATTAGCCCACTTCTGTGGTACCTGTCTTATTGACTGGCTCTCATCAGTGATGGGTGCATCAGTGACTGGCTCTCTTCTGTTTGGTGACTCATTTATTTGTCTTCATCTGTGATTGGCACCTGAATAACTGATGTTCATCTCTTATGGGTAACCCATTGACTCGTCTCTTTGTTAGATGCCCCAGTGACTGCCCCCCCACCTTTTGGGTGCCCCACGACTGACATATTCTGTTGTGGTATCTCAATGACTTGCTCTCCTCTGTGATGTGTGGTCCTATTTTGGGGCCTCCTCCATAATGGCTAACCCAGTCACTGATCCTCCTCTTTGAAGGGTGCCCCCAGTGACTAGGCTTCCTTATAATATGTGATCCTACATAATATGTCCTCTATAATATATCCTCCATGATATGAGAAAAGTGCCTGTTCTTCCTCCAAAATGGGTGCCACAGTTAAAAACCCTCTTCTATGTTGGCTTTCCCATTGACTGGCTCTCCTCTGTAATGACTGTCACATGACCCTCCATTGTTATAGATGACACAATGACTGGTCCTCCTCTATAATGGGTGCTCTAGTGAATACTCCTCATATGTGATAGGTGCAACCATGACTAACACTTCTCTATAATGTTTACCTCTGTGATCAGCCTTCTTTTGTGATGGCTGTCTGAGTGACTGGATCTCCTCTGTGAAGCTGTCTCAGGGACAGTAACTCCTCTGTGTTTGTTATCTCATTGGCCCTCCTCTGCAATTGGTGTCCAAGTGACTGGTCCTCATCTGTGAAGGAAAACCTCAGTGACTGGTCTCCCTTGGAATGGGAGCCTCAGAGTTTAGCTATCCGCTATGATGCATTTCCCCATGACTAGGCTCCCTTTTGGTCAGTACCTTAGTGACAAAACCTTCCCTATCATAGATGTCCCAGTGATTGAGCTTACTCTGTGATGGGTACCCCGGTGACTCCCCCTCCTTTGAGATCAGTGCCCCTGTGATTAGCACTTCTTCTAAAGGGTGTTCTAGTGACTGAGTCTTCTCTGATTGTGTGCCTCAGTGCCTGCCTCTTCACTGGGATAGTTGACTGAGTGACTGGGTGTCTCCTTTGATGTGCCCAGGTGTCTACTCCTATCTATAATTTCCCTAGTGACTTACCCCCCGCCCCTGTGATGTGTGCCCCAGTAACCGGTTCTCCTTTGCTATAGTTGGCTCAGTGACTGGGCTTCCTTCATAATGGGTGCCCCAGTGAGTGCTCTCTTTTGTGATAGATGCCCCAGTTACAGGTCCTCCTCTGTATTTGGTGCAACAGTGACTGTTTCTCCTCCATAATAAGATCCCAGGGCCTTGTCCTTCTCTGTGATTCATGCCTCAGTTACTGGGCCTCCACCAAATGTTTGCTCCAGTGACTAACTCAACTCATTTATGAGTTCCCCTGTGACTTGCCCTCCTCTGTGATAAGTGCCACTGCATTCCAGTCTGGGCAACAAAGTGAAACTCCAACTCAAAAAAAAAATACTTGTTGCTAAAAGTGCTTCTTTCTGTGAATTCCGTGAAATAATCACAGCAATCTAGGCCACATGATGAATCCATGTGAAAGTTGTTTCAATGTCTGGTCCTTCTTCATATTGTAGCCTCCATGACATACCCACATCTGCTATGGATACCAGTATTTATCCCTTCTCTGTACCAGGTGTAACAATGACTTCCTCCTTTCTGACATTGGCCCTCATGAATGTACCACCTCTGTAATGGGTGATGCAGTGACTGGTTCTCTTCTATTATTGGTGCTCCAGTGACTGCCATTCCTCTGTGTTGGGTGTCCAGTGACCGGCCCTCCTTTGTGATGGCTGCACTATTCACAGTTTCTTTATGTCATCAGTGCCCCAGTGACTGGACTTCTATAATTCATGACCCAGTGACAGACCCCACACCATAATTTTTGCCCCAGTGACTAACCCTCCTTTGAGAAGGTTGTCCCAATTACTGACCTTCTCCATAATGAGTATCTCAGTGATTTGTCTTCTTCTATTATGAATGCCACAGAGAGTAACCCTTCTCTGTGTTGGGTAAATCAGTGACTAACTGTCCTTTTGAGGGATGCCCATAATGACTGGCCCTACTCTTTTATGGATAACCTAGTGTCTGCCTCTATTCTGTGATGGAGGCCCAGAAAATGATCATCCTCAACAATTTGTGGCCCAGTGACTAGCTTTCCTCTGTAATCACTTTCTTATTTATGGGATCTTCTCTGTAATGGATGACTTAGTGACTAGCCATGCTCTTTTATGGGTGCCACTGTGTCTGTGCCTCCTGGGTAATTTCTGTCACAGTCAGTGGGATTTCTCCATAATAGATGTCAATAGTGACTAGCCCTCCTCAGTGATGGATGTCCCAGTAACGAGGCCTCCTCCACAATGAGTGCTCCAGTGACAAGTCCTCCTTTGTGAGTCTCCAATGTGATTGGCATTTCCAAGTTATGGGAGCCCAGGGACTGGTCCTGTTTTGTTATGGTTGTCCTAGTGACTGAACCTCCTCTGTAATGGGTGCCAGTGTCTGATGCTTATGTCTTATCAATGCCATAGTAATGACAAATCTTCATTTGTGTAGGTGTCTCAGTGACTAGCTCTCCTCTGTGAGGGATTCCCCTGTGACTGTCTCAACTCATTTATGAGTTCCCCTGTGGCTTGCCCTCCTCTGTGATAAGTGCCACTGCATTCCAGTCTGGGCAACAAAGTGAAACTCCAACTCAAAAAAAAAAATGCTTGTTGCTAAAAGTGCTTCTTTCTGTGAATTCCGTGAAATAATCACAGCAATCTAGGCCACATGATGAATCCATATAGTAATGTGTTCTCTCCTCTTAGCTTCCATAGGGAGAAGGACCTACTCTTTAGACTTTAAAAAAATTGACATAGTTACTTTGTTTAGGGTTTGACATGTCTAAATCCATGAAACAGGGCTCTGTGTAGTCTTAAATACTAGAATTTTCCTAAATTAATTCCAGGAACCTTATACTGCAGCTAAAGTAAAGCATATGAATTTTTAACTCATCATGGAGCTTTAAGTCTATCTTCATTCCTTCTAAATTTTTCTATATTGACCTTACTTCAATCTCCTGAGGTAAATGGAAAACAACCTCCAATTGAGCTTATAAGTAGGTAGTCTGCAGATGTTTCTCCTTGAGCCTAACAATCTTTATTGTCCAGTGATGCCCTCTTCTGGCAAGGGAAATCCAAAGCAGGGTTTTGACTTTTATGGACTCCCAGCATGCTTTGTCCACTGAACACAAATTATTAAAACTCATTCCGTTATTTCTTTTGCCAAGGGTCTTCCAAAATAACATTTTTTGTTATCTTTTTAACTCCATTGAGAACATATACGGTATACTCTCAGCATACGTCTGTCAATCTGGTAATTTGTTTTCTTTGTGAAAGTTTCACTTACTTCAATAGATAGATAGATAGATAGATAGATAGATAGATAGATAGATAGATAGATAGATAGATGATAGTGTTGTGTTAGACTCAGTAAGCCATAACAAAACTGTTTGGATGGGTGGATCCATCTGCCGCCTGTCAGCAGAAAATGTAGAAAAAGTGTTTATTTTATTTTATTTTCTCCCTATGTTTTCAAAGAAATACTGATATCTGTTTTTTGCAAAACTCTTACCTAGTGTGAAGCTACACATATAATGTGGAAACCCTTGGCAGGTTAACATGGATATTTGTTTGTAGCAACTTTGCCACGCTACAATGATTGCACCTATTATCACAAGGCAACATGTCTCTGATACAGGAAGAGGAAAATAACCTTTGAAATTGCTTGTTGCTAAAAGTTCTTCCTGTTGTGGACCCTGGGAAATAATCATAACACTTTAGCCCCTAGTATACAGACCATATTTCCTTAAGGGACTGTGTTTTCTCCTCATAGATTTTATAGGGAGAAGTATCTTCTGTTTGTAGTCCTACAATAATTGGCATAGTGACTTTGTTTGGGTTTCACATATTTAAATCTGCAAAAAATGCAATATGTAGTCTTAAATACTAAGACTTGCCCACATTAATTCCAGAAGTGAAATAATCTACAGCCTTAATTTGCTGTTAAAGGTAATGAGTTTATAAAGCTTCATGAAGCTGTGAGCCTTAGTTTCTTCTGACTTTTTCACATTTGACCTAGATTTAGCCTCCTAAGGTAATTAGAAAGCAGACTCCAATTAAACCAGAAGTAGGTAGCACACCTTTTTTTTTTAATGCATAATAGTCTTTATTTCCATGTGAAGCACTGATCAGTCAAGGGAAGTCCAGAGCACGTATATGACTTTTATGGACTCCCACTCTGCTTTTTCCCTGCATGACACAAATGATCACTCCCAATTCCGTTATTTTTTTCTCCAAGGTTCTTCCAATAGGCACGACTGTGTTATCTGTTTGAAGTCCCCGGGAGCATCTAAGGTTTTCTTTTAACTTCCTTCAAAACCAATTTGACAATCTCCTTTTTGTGAAAGTGTTTTGATGACTTTTAAACACATGAATCACTAAACACACAAATAAATTTAAAATTTGTAGTAATAGATTCACTAGGATATACTGCAAACTCTTTGGATGTGCGGATCCATTGCCATCTGTTGGCATCAAATGCAGGAAATACCTGAGTAATTTTTAAAAAGAAATATTTTGTTGCTATTCTTTAACAAACTCCTAATGTCGGCTTTGCCAAAGTCTTACCTACTGTGAAGCTACACAGATAACCTTTAGCAGGTTATCATCATCACAGATGTGTAGATAACTTTGCTACTCTCAGACAAATGCACTTATTGACAATAAATAATACTTTCTGTGGCACAGAATGAAAAAACCTAAGTTTTGTCTTGCTTGCTGCTAAAAGTTCTTCCTATTGTGAACCTTGCAAAAGAGTCATAGCACTATCTTCATACTTACACAAAAATTGAAAGGGCAAATTTATTTGGGATGTCATATATTTCAATCCCTGAAACAATGAAATGTATAGTCTTAAATAATATGGGGCTGCCTGAATTAACTCAGGAGTGAAGTCATCTAGAACCTTAGACTACAGTTAAAGGAAAGGATTTTTACCACTTCATGGAGCCTTGAACCTAACTTCTTTTCTTCTGACATTTTGTTTTTCATCTTCATTCAGTCTTTTGAGGTAGCTAAAAAATCATCTAATTAAGCCCAGAGGTAGGTAGAATACAGATGTTTCTCCTTAAGCCCAATGGTCTCTATTGCCCAGTGAAGCACTCTTCTGACAAAAGAACAGCAGAAAGGATTTTGAACTTTGCTGGAATCCCATCATGCTTTGTTCCCTGAACTGACACAAATAATCACACCACATTCCGTTATTACTTAAACCAAGGGTCTTCCATCATGCACGCATGTGTTTTCTCTTCTATACCACTGAAAACATTTAAGGTTTTCTCCCAACTTCCTACAAAGGCAACTTGTCAATATCCTTTCTATGTGAAAATGTTTGGCTTCCATCCAAATACATACATACATGCATGCATACATACATACATAATACAGTGTGGTGTTACACTCAGTAGGCTATATAGAAAACTGTTTGAATCAGTGTATCCATATGCTACCTGTCAATGGCAAATGAAGGCACAACCTGTTTTTTAATTTTATTTTACTATTATGCTTTAAAGAAATCCTAATATCTGCTTTGCCAAACTGGTTTTTGTTTTGTTTTTTTTTTTGAGTTGGAGTCTCACTCTGTCAACCAGACTTGAACGAAGTGACTTGCTCCCGACACTGCAGACTCGACCTGCTGGGCTCCAGCAATCCTTCTGCCTCAGCCTTCCAAGTAACCAGAACTACAGGCATGGGCTACCATGCCCGGCTAATAAGCCAAACTTTTAACTGAACAAAACTGAACAGATAATATGAAAACCTTTCATTGGTTAGCATCAGTGTTAATTTGTAAGTAACTATTTCACTCTCTCTCTTTTTTTTTTTTTTTGAATTGGAGTCTCACTCTGTCGCCCAGACTGGAGTGCAGTCGCCGCTTCCAGCCACTGCAGCCTCAACCTGCTGGGCTCTGGTGATCCTTTTGCCTCAGTCTTCCAAGTAGCCATAATTACAGACACGCGCTACCATGCCTGGCTGATTTTTCAATTTATTGTACAGATGAGGTCTCGTCAAGTTACCTGGGTGAGTCTCGAACCCACGGGTTCAGGCAACCACTCACCTCAGCCTCCCAAAGCATGGGATTACAGGCTGAGCCACCGAGCCTGACTTATTTCACTCTCCAATTAATGCACTGAATACCAGTGGGCAACACAGCTTTGGGATAGGAAAAGAAATCTGTGTTTTAATTTGCCTCTTGCCAAAAGTGCTTACTTTTGTGAATTCAATGAAATAATTATAACACTCTAGACCCTAGTATACAAACCATGTTCCATAAGTACTGGTATCTCTCCTCATAGCTTACACAAGGAGAAGGATCTTCTCTGTGTACTGTTATACAAATTACCTAGTAACTTTGTTTGGAGAGTCACATACACTAGTCCCTGAAACAATACAATGTGTAGGCTGAAATTTTCCTGACTTAATTAACTTAATTCCAGGAATTAAATAATCTTGAGCCTTAAGCTGAAGTTAAAGAGCTGGAGTGTTTTACTCTTCATGTAACCTTGAATTTATCTTCATTTCTTTGGACTTTTTCACTTTTGACCTAGATTCAGCCTCCTGAAATAATGAGGAAACAGCCTCCAATTAGATCAAGAAGAAGGTAGCACTTGGGTGATTCTCCTTAAGCTCAATGTTCTCTATTTCCCTGCAGAGTACTTATATGACAAAGGAAATCCAGACCAGGATTTTGACTTTGCTGTAGTCTACCAGGCTTTCTATCCTGAACTGACACAAATGATCACACCACACAAGGTTTTGTATTATTATAAGAGACTTCTACCATGCAGTCTTACCTAGAATTAACCTACAAAAATAATTCTGAATCCTTTAACAGGTTAGCATCCAGGTAAGTTTATAGAAAATTTTCCCTTTCTCTGATGATAGCATGGATTACAATTGGCAATACGTCTCTGGGACATGAAGAGAAAAACTCTGTTTACTCCTGCTTGTTGCTAAAATTGTTTCAATTTGTGAACCCCATGAAATAACATTAATGCTTTAGCCCCTAATATACAAACCATGTTCTCATAAGGTTTTCTCTTAACGTCACTGGGAATATCTAAGAATTTCTTTCAGGTTTCTTTAAAGGCAACGTGAACATCTCCATTATATATGAAAGTGTTTTACTTACTTCCAATGTTAAAATAGATAAATGAATAGTGTATTGTTAGACTCAGTTGGTCATACTGAAAATTGTTTGAATATATGGATGCATCTGTCACCAGTCCACAGGAGAAAAAGGAAAAACAAGCTTGTTTTATTTTATTTTGTTCTTACTATGCTTTAAGGAATAACTGATTTCTGATTTGCCAAATTCTTACCTAGAATTAAGCTATAAAATTAATTCTGAATCCTTTAACAGGTTAGCATCCATGTAGGTTTATAGCCAATTTTCCCACTCTCTGATGAAAGCATGGATTACTCTTGGCAACATGTCTCTGGGACATGAAGAGAAAAACTGTTTACACGTGATTGTTGCTAAAATTGTTTCACTTTGTGAAACCTATTGAATTATCTTAATACTCTAGCCCCTAATATATATATCATTGTCCCATAAGGTTCTGTGTTCTCTCCTCATAGCTTCCATAGGGAGAATAATGTTCTTTTTGTTCTTGTACAAAATTGACCAAAAAAGCAATTTGGGGTTTCTAAAATTTCAATCCCTGAAAAATTGCAATGTGTATACTTATACACTGTGAACATTCCTAAATTAATTTCAGGATTGAAATAATCTAGATCCTTAAGTTGAAGTTTTAGGGCATTTGTTTTTAACTCTTAATGGACCTATGATCCTATTTTTATTTCTGATGTTTTCATCTTCGCCCTATATTTGACCTCCTGACATAATGAGGAAGGAGCCTCCAATTAGGCCCAGAAGTAGGTAACACAAGGTGTTTCTCCTTAAGCCTAATTACCTCTATTGCTAGCAAAACACTTTTTCTGGCAAGGGAAATCCAGACCAGGATTTTTACAGTGATAGATTGATCACACTTATTTCTCTGAACTGACACAAATGATCACACAACAATCAGATTTCTATTATGCCAAGAGACTTTCAGTATACATGCTTGTGTTTTTCTCTCAATCTTGCATTATTCTGATGACCCTGGCACCAGCTCTGGTCCACCTGTCACAGTTGATCTTCTCACAGACCCTTCTCTGTGATGGGTGCCACAATGACTGTATCTTCAGTGTGTTCATTGCCACAGTGACTGGTCTTCATCCATGGTGTATACCCTCATTACTAGACCTCCTTTGTGATCGGTGCTCCATTGTCTGACACTCCTCTGTGATATGTGTTCCAGTGACTGGCTCTCCTCTCTCATGGGTGTCCCAGTGACTGAATCTGCTCTATATTTTGGCACCAGTGATTGGTCTTCCTCTATTATGGGTTTCTCTGTGCCTGGGCATTCATGTGTTTCATGCCTCTGTAATTGTTGTTTATTAACAATGGTCACCACAGTGACTATGTCTCCTGTGCAATGAATGTTCCACTTCCTGAACCTCCTCAATAATGGGTGACCTTGTTACTAGCCTCCTTTGAGGTGGGTGTCCTAATGATTGGCTCTTTTGTGCATTGGGTGCCTCAGTGACTGGTCTTGCTGTCTATGAGTGACTGAAATTTCTGCATGAATTTTATCCAAGTGACTGGTCATTCTCTGTATTGTGTTCCACAGTGACATGTGCTCTTCTGTGATGGGTGAACCAGTGACTAGCCCTTCTCTGTGATGCATGCCATTGTGATTGTCCCTCCTCTCTGATGTGTGCCATGGTGAGTAGCTCTGATATGTTAGGGGTGCCCTAGTGACTGACCCTCTTGTGTTTGTTGCCCCAGTGACTGGTCGTCATCTATGATGGTTGTCCAAGTGACTAGCTTGTCTCCATTATTGGAGCCCAGTAACTAGCTCACCCAGTGACTGGCTTTCCTCCAAAATATGTACATCAGTGACTGGCTTTCCTATGAGATCGGCACCCGAATGACTGGACCTTTTCCAAATAGATGCAAATGTGACTGATCCTGCTCCATTATGGATGCCCCAGTGACTGCCTTCCTTGTAAATAGTGCCCAGGGCATGGCCATCCTTTATAATGTTTGCCCCCAGGGTTCAGTCATCCTCTGTAATGGGTGTCCCATTTTATAGACCTCTTCCATACTTGGTGACACATTGACTGTCTCACTTTTGTGATGAATGTCCCATTGACTGACCCTTCTACATAATGTGTGCCCCAGTGCCTGGGCCTTCCCTTTGATTGGTGCCCCAGTGCCTGGCCTGCATATATGAGCACCTCAATGGCTAACTATCCTCTGTGTTTGGTGTCTTTGTCTCTGTGCCTCCTGCACAATGTGTACCCCAGTGACTAGGTCTCCTCAATGATTGGTGAAATAACTGGTCATCCTCCATGAAAGGTGTCATAATAACAAGCCCTCTTATGTTATATGTGTCCTAGTAATTGGGCCTCCTCAAATATTGGTGCTCAAGTGTCTATTCCTTTTCTGTGATGGGTGCCTAGTTCCTTGGCTTCCTTCATAATGGGTGCCCCAATGACTGACCAGTCTTTTCAGTGGGTGTCCAAGTTACTGGTTTTTCTTCATAGTAGGTGCCCCATTGACAGATCCTCTGTGAATGGCACCCCACAGACTGTTCTTTCTCCAAATTACGTACCTAAGTGACTAGTGATCCTATGCCATTGTTGTTCTAATAACTTGGCCTCCTGCATAGTTGGTTTTCTGGTGACTGGCTCTCCTCTGTGATAGATGCCTAAGAAAATGAACCTCCTCTATAATTGGTATCCCCAAAACTGGCTTTTCTCTCTTATGGTTACCTAAGTGTCTGGTCCACCTTCATAAAGGGTGCCCTGGTGACTGATCCTCCATTATGAATGAGTCCCAGGGTCTCCTATGTGATTGGTGCCTTAGTTACTGGTACTCCTCCATAATGGTTTCCCCAGTTTACTGTCCCTTCACAGTAATGGGTGTTTCAATTACTGGGCCTCCTCAATAATGCATGCCTCAATGAGTAGCCCTTTTTTTAATGCATGTCTTTGTGAGTGACTCTCGTATGTGATGCATGATGCTGTGACAAACACTTTCTTTGTAATGGTTGTCCAAGTAACTGACCAGTCTTCATAATTTTTTTTACCAAGTAGCTGAATTTTTTATGTGATTGGTGCCACAGTGACAAGTCCTTTTCTGAGATGGGTATCCCAGTGACCACCCTTCCTCTGTGCTGCTTACCTTTGTTACTGTCCTTCCTTTTTGATGGGTACCACAATGAATGACCCTGCATTATGATTGGTGAACAAGTGACTGGCCTTGACTTGGCTTGGTGTCCCATTTACTGGCCCACCACTGATAGGTGACATGTGACTGACTCCTCCAAAATGAGTTCCCCAGTGATTAGCACTTTTCTTTGATGGGGGACACATTGACTGACCTTTCTATATGATCGGTGCCCTGATGACTGTGTCTTCTACATATGGGTGTGCCACTGAATGGCACACTTCCATTTTGGGTCCCCCATTGATGGTTCCTCCTTTGTGGTGGCCGCCCAAGTGACTAGCCCTCATGTATGGTGGGTGATTTGCTCTCCTGACTAATGGATGTCTCAGTGACTGACCATTCCCATGATTCTCTCAGTGACTGACCATTCACCCAGTGACTCACCCTCCTCTGGGATGGATGCAATTGCGATAAGTCCTTTTTTGGTTAAGTGTCCCAGTGACTAGCCATCTACTGTGATATGAGACTTTGGGACTGGCCCTCCTCTGTGATGATTGCCAGAGTGACTGGCTCTACCCTGTGTTGGGTGACCTAGTGATTCGCTCTCCTGTGTGATTGTTACCCCAGTGACTGGCTCTCATCTCTGATGGTTGCCTAAATGACTAGCCTTCTTTCGTGATTGGCACCTCAGAAATTAACCCACTTCTGTTTTGGGTGATCAATGACTGGCACTCCAAGGCCTCACACTCCTTTGTGATGGGTGCCCAAGTGACTGAACTTTCTACAAAATTGGTGCTCCAGTGACTGGTCCTGTTGCATATGGGTGCTCTAGTGACTGTGTATCCTCTGTGATTGGTGCTGAGTGACTGAATTTTCTCCATAATTGCTGACCAGTAACTCGTCCTCCTCTGTGATGAATATTCCACTTACTGAGCTTCCTCCATAATGATTGCCCCATTGACTGGTCTACCTGTGTAATTTATGTTCCAGTGAATTAATCTCCACCACGCTGTGTGCCCCAGTAACAGGGTTTCTTCTGTGACAGTGACTGGCCTTCATATATATGTGCCCCAGTGATTAGCATCCCTCTGTGATGGCTGTCACAGTGACTTGACCTCCTCTATAATGGCTGCCACAGTGACTGGGACTCCCCTGTGATGATGCTCCAATGATGGGCCATCATCTGTAATGGGTTCTGCAGTAATTAGCCTTCTTTTGTAATGTGTGTCCTAGAAACTGGACTTCTCTTAAAATGGGTGCATGCAGTAAATAGGCTTCCTATTTGTTGGGTGCACCAGTTTCTGTGCCTCCTAAATAATTGTAGCCCCAGTGACTGGCCTCCCTCTCAGATGGATGCTCCAGTGACTGGATCTCCCCTGTAATAGGTTACTCATTGACTGGGCCTCCTCTGTGGTGAATACCCAGTGATTGACCCACCTACAAATTGGGGGCCTGAAAGACTAGCCCTTCTCTGTAATGGGTGTTCCAGTAATTGGGTCACCTGTGTAATTGATCTCCCAGTGACTAGTCATACTCTGTGATGATTGCCCCCGTGACTGGACATTGCTCTGGTGTGTGTCCCAGTCACTAATGTACCAGTGTCAATTCTCCTCTATAATGGGTGACACTGTGACTAGCCCTCATCTGTTATATGTGTCACCAGCACAGGCCCTTTTCTTTGAAAAATGTCCCAGTGACTAATCCTTCCCAATGATGGGTGCCCCAATGAATAGCTTTCCTATGTGATTTTTACTTCATAATATTTTCAGTGACAAGCCCTCCTAACTTATGGTTGTCCCAATGACTGTAAATATTCAGTGATTTTTGCACCCAATGAGTGGTCATCTTCCATAATGGCTGCCCTTGTGACTAGCCTTCTTCTGGAATGTGTGTCCCAGGAACTGGACCTGCTTCATATTTGGTGCCCTGGTGAGAAGACATCCTAGTGATAGATATCACAGTGACTCACCCTCCTCAGTAATGATTCCCCCAGTAACTGACCCTCCTCTGTGATTGGTGTCACAGTGACTAGCCTTCTTCTGTATCTGTGATGGGTAACCTTGAGACTAGTCTGCCTCTGTAATGGGTGTGCCAGTTACTGCTCCCCCTTGAATGTGGGTGCCCAAGTGACAGATCTCCTCTTTAATGTGTGCACCAGTTACTGGCTCTTTCCTTTAATAATTGTAACAGTGACTGACTCTCCTCTGTAATGGGTGTGCCAATGCCAGAGTCTCCTCTGTTATCGAGGCCCAGTAAGTGACTCTCCTTTGTGATGGGTGCCTTAATGACCATCCCTTCTTTGTGTTTGGTGTCATGTTGACTGGCTATACTCTATGATCAGTGCATTCCTTGTTGGTTCTGCCCTGTAATCTATGGCACAGTAACCAGGGTCCTTATCTGTCATGGGTACCTCAGGGATTGGCATCTTCTGTGTTGGTTTCCCGAGTTACTACCTCTCAACTGTTATAGATTTCCAGTGACTGGTTCTCCTCTATGATGAGTATAATATTGCCTGGTTCCTTTCTCTTATGGGTGTACCAGTGAATAGCCTTTCTCTATGATGGTTGCCACAGTGACTGACTGTCCTTTATAATGGATTCCCCAGTGACTGGTCATCCTCTGTGATGGTTGCCCCAGTGGCAAGGACTACTCCATAATATGTGTCCAGTGACTAGCCCGCCTCTGTAACAGGTGTCACAGTGACTGATCCTCCTCCAAAATTGTTGTCCTAGTCACAGATCATCTTCTGTGATGGGTTCCATAGTGATGGTTCACCATCCTAATGGGTGGATGCTTCAGTAACTGGCTTCTTTTTGTGATATGTGCCTCAGTGACTACCCAAATTCTGTTAGTAGTGTCCAAGTGACTGGACTTCCTCTGTTCTGGGTGACCCAGTTATCAGGCCTCTATTGTGA
>NW_007160414.1:0-1023 GCF_000164805.1 Carlito syrichta | reverse complement strand
CTCAGACCCAAGCTTGGTGTTGATGGTCTCCCTAACTTCAAGAATAAATGACTTTCTCTCAGAAAGCCTACTATGGGAAAACGCATTGAGAAAATTCTCTGACCCTGAATAAGATTGGTCATAAAAACTTTTCTCAAAGAAAAACAAAAACAAAACAACAACAACAACAAAATTGAGATATGCAATTGGGGAAGAGAGGAAGAACAGTTTCCTTATTTATTTTTAGGATTAAAGAGAGTGATCTTGTTGGTGCAGTTTATGGTGGCTGATGTGCTTAAATGTGCTGTTTAGAGAGCATTAATTTATGTCTTATAAAATATTAACAAGATTTATTTAATCAAATTTAAACCAAATTGATATTAAATTTATAGCTCTTTAAGCATACTTCAAGTTGACTTGCACTGCTGGTCAGTCTTGCCAAAGGATACTACTGTACAAGAAGGATGGAATGCTGAACAAGATGGACCAGACAGGAAACTCTGCTGCCACTCATTAACTATGAGATCTTGACTAGATTATTTAATCTCCTTGGGCCAGTTTTCTTATTCATAAAACGGGAATACTTTTTTCTAATAAGGGTGTTGTAAATTTAAATAAGCATCTAATGCAATCTCTACTGCCAGGCTCCCAATAAACTTTTGCTAAGGGGAATAATATTCAGCAAGCAGGTAGTGATCATTAATGTTAAATAAATTTGTACTCCATAGAACTTTTATGAACATTTCCTATTTTAAGATGTTTCTATTTAAATTTTGAGAGGAGAAAATAGTTAACTGCTATAGTTTAACAATAATAATAAACCCGGCCAGTGCCACACACCTATAATACCAGCACTTTAGGAGGCCAAGGCAGGAGAATCACTTGAGGCCAGGGAATAGAGTGAAACCCTGACTTCACAAAAATAAAATAAAATCTCTTACATAAAAAAATACAGAGGATTTAATTTTGCTTAACGGGATGTTGATAGAATCCATCAGTTGTTCACACCAGGAGAATATGTTTTCCAATATATTATTAGCTCTT
>NW_007160413.1:0-3338 GCF_000164805.1 Carlito syrichta | reverse complement strand
AGTTTTCGTCATGGCTCACACACATTAAAACAGTAATCATGGATCAGCCTCTGTCTGTCATTGCACTTCGCATTCTTCCTTCTACTCTGTTTCATGTTATGAGAAGCATCCTAGAGCAGCAAAGTCACTCTTAACATTTTCCTCGGCTCCAAACAGGGTCTTCCTGGTCCGAGGTTCCCTTCTGGCAGAAGGTTAGGGATTGCCGTGTCAGAGGAATGACTGCATAATAGCACACCGTAGTAGCAGGGAGCTGGGAACCGGGCCTGGACTGCTACGACTGGATACGAAGAGGGCATTGTACTGGATCCCTGGAAGCCTTGGGACAGAAGATTTGGCGGTAGATGCCAAAAGCAGGAGAAGATTAAAGTTACGAGAGCGTAAGGATCCACATGGTCTCGTGGATCTGCATAAGAAATCTGTTACTAGTAGGATAAAGTGCCAAATTATGAAGAGTGCTTACACTTATGTAAGATAAAGATAACATCCCAGTAAATTGGGAGAGGTCATAAATGACCAGTTCATTCATCTTTAAAAAGAAAGAAACATGGCTTTACTAATAATTAAATGCAATTTATAACAACTAGATGAAAAGTATAGTAATATTTAAAATTGATAAGGAGAGTAGTCGTTCTCCTACACACCTGTGTCTGTATCTCAAAAGTCTTAAAATGCGTATTCCCTGATCCAGCAGCTTCTCTTCTAGAGATTTAGCATAAAATCATCTGAGATATGTGCAAAGATGCACTAAAAATGTGTTTGTTCCATCATTGTCATCCTGAGAAACTAGAAAAAGTTTAAATACCTAATGGTGACACTATCCATTCTATGGTATATGTAGAACGCATGTCATAAAACCATTGTAAAGGATGTTTTAGAAAAATACTGACATGAAAAATGTTTATGAATACCAGATTATGTGTAATAATATATATCCAGTTGCACATTGTTACACATGCAAAAGAAAACATTGTCAGAGATGGAGACAAGTTCAGTTTAAAAAAAGATTGGAATAACAAGTACCAAAATGTTAATTCTGACTATTTCTAGAATGGCAAAATGCTAGGTAATAGTTTATTCTTTGCATTTTTCTGCATTTTCAACATTTTTGTCATTTTGCACATATGGAAAAAAACATAATGGCAAGAAGGAGGTGAGAGAAATTAGTGAAGAGAAACTTGCCATTTAGGAGCCCAGAATATGATAATTTTGACAGCTATAGAGCAATTAGGAAGGATACTTAGTTTAGATAAAGTAAATAATGGACTTCATAGAATGTATTCTGTCAGAGATACGTACTATAATAGCAATAAGAAATGCAGAAGTGCAGAATAAGAAATGCAGAATAAGAAATGCAGAAGGAGTACAGAGGAAACCTTGATAAGTGAGCGTGCATCCATCCATCAATTCAGATATCTTTGGGTGCTTTCTTGGTGCTAGGGCTAGTATACCTTGATGAGTAAAAGCAGATCATCTAAGTTGTTTTAGGACTTGCAGTCTAGGGTGAGAGAGAAATTGATCAAATAATCATAAAAATGATTATAGAATTATAAACTCAAATAAGTGGTATGGAGGAAAGGAACTGGAACATATATGTAATGAAAGAACTGACCTAGATGATCAAGGAAGGTTTTTCTGGTAAAAGTAAAGCTAAGGTCTGAAAATCATGTAGGTATTAATTAGAATGATAGGGATGAGGTTTTAGGCAAAGGAATCTGAATGTTCTTCATTGTGGTGGGAAAGAACATGACACAATTAAAAAACTGAAAGCCAGTAGAATGGAGATACAGAGTTACAGAGAGGTGTAGAGCTTGATGAGGTGAGAAAGATAGGCTGTTCAAGCAAGGCCATTTAAGCCACATTAAGCATTTTGGTTTTTATCATAGAGCAATGGAAAGCCATTAGAGTTTTAATCTGGATTGGTGTGCGTTGGATAGTGACACAACTGGATGAACAGTTTGCCAAGATAATGTGGCTACATTGTAGAGAAAAGTCTAGAAGGGGATCAGAGTAAACACAGACAAATGAGAGATAGTGGTAACTTGGATTAGAGGATAGCAGGCACATGATATGAGCTTGTCACAGAGCTATGTGAGAGCTAAAATTTTGATAGAATATTGGTGATTAATTAAATGCGGAGCAGGAGAAAGCTCTCAGGAAGGTATCCAGGTTTTTGACTTGGAAGTCTAGATGTACTCTGGCGCTGTTCACTGAGGTGGGGAAATTCTCAAAGAGGACCAGATATAAGGGTCTTTAAGTTGAACTTGAGATGCCTTTGAAATATTTAAGCAGAGATACTGAGTAGGTATTGGGTATATGAATAGAATTTAGAATTCTGTGTTAGAAATATAATTTTGAAATGAGTACAGGTGGTAATTGAAACGAGCAATAAAATTGTGAGGAAGAAAGTATATATACCAAGGGAAAAGGGTAGTCTAAAACTCAACTTTGGACCTATAAGACAGACTGAGAAGTGGCCAAAGAAGAGAAACGTCGAATGATTTTTCCAGAAGGAAGTCAGATGCTGCTGAGAAGTCAAATGAAGGAGATGCATAAGGTCTGAAACAAGTGTCCATTGGATTTAGTGATGGGAGACAGTGGTGACGGCAGCAGAGAGCCAGGTTAGCATGTGAAGATGGGCAGGAGTTGAGAAAGAAGAGATAGTGGGTGCAGCCAGCTCCTTTGGAGAGAACGCAGAAGTTGAGCGAGAAATGTGGGAGGGAGCACATAAGCGCTTTTCTTCTTCATTTTAAAGATGGGAGAAACTTGCCTGTTTAAATGTAAACAGACACAAAGAAAGAGAATTTTAATATGTAGGAGAGTGGATGATGGATGCTTGACGGTGTGTGAATGTTCCTGAAAAAGCTGGACTCCTTAGTAAAAGTGGAGGAATTTCATTGTTGAAGCAGACAAGGAAAGGATCTGGTGCAGATGTGTGTACAGTTAGAGGCTGAGCAGCTCAGGCACAGGGATATCTTGTTGGATGGATGACTTTCATTTTCTTTGTGATGTAGACTAGGAAGTAATCTCACTGGGAGTATTGACTTTGAAGAATATGAACAAGGTTTAAGAGTTAATTGTGACAAACAGAGTGAATTGACCGGGGAACCTTGATAGAGTTGGGCCGAGCACCTGTTTAAAATTGGCGATCATGAGTCTGAAGAATAAATATAAAAGGAAAAGCAGACAAGGGACATCCATACTTAAAATTGGGTGTGAAGGAGAAAAGCTGATAAAGGAACCAGAATACGTGGTCATAAAGATAGTAAGTGTAACTGAAAAGTACAGGTTTGTTTCCTCTAAAAGAGGAGAGAATTTAAAATACGGTGCTTGGCTGTTCA
>NW_007160412.1:0-3199 GCF_000164805.1 Carlito syrichta | reverse complement strand
AGGGATTGCCGTGTCAGAGGAATGACTGCATAATAGCATACCGTAGTAGCAGGGAGCTGGGAACCGGGCCTGGACTGCTACGACTGGATACGAAGAGGGCATTGTACTGGATCCCTGGAAACCTTAGGACAGGAGATTTGGCGGTAGACGCCAAAAGCAGGAGAAGATTAAAGTTACGAGAGTGTAAGGGTCCTCATGGTCTCGTGGATCTGCATAAGAAATCCGTTACTAGTAGGATAAAGTGCCAAATTATGAAGAGTGCTTACACTTATGTAAGATAAAGATAACATCCCAGTAAATTGGGAGAGGTCATAAATTACCAGTTCATTCATCTTTAAAAAGAAAGAAACATGGCTTTACTAATAATTAAATGCAATTTGTAACAACTACATGAAAAGTATAGTAATATTTAAAATTGATAAAGGAGAGTAGTCATTCTCCTACACACCTGTGTCTGTATCTCAAAAGTCTTAAAATGCGTATTCCGGATCCAGCAGCTTCTCTTCTAGAGATTTAGCATAAAATCATCTAAGATATGTGCAAAGATGCACTAAAAATGTGTTTGTTCCATCATTGTCATCCTGAGAAACTAGAAAAAGTTTAAATACCTAATGGTGACACTATCCATTCTATGGTATATGTAGAACGCATGTCATAAAACCATTGTAAAGGATGTTCTAGAAAAATACTGACATGAAAAATGTTTATGAATACCAGATTATGTGTAATAATATATATCCAGTTGCACATTGTTGCACATACAAAAGAAAGCATTGTCAGAGATGGAGACAAGTTCAGTTTAAAAAAAGATTGGAATAACAAGTACCAAAATGTTAATTCTGACTATTTCTAGAATGGCAAAATGCTAGGTAATAGTTTATTCTTTGCATTTTTCTGCATTTTCAACATTTTTGTCATTTTGCACATATGGAAAAAAACATAATGGCAAGAAGGAGGTGAGAGAAATTAGTGAAGAGAAACTTGCCATTTAGGAGCCCAGAATATGATAATTTTGACAGCTATAGAGCAATTAGGAAGGATACTTAGTTTAGATAAAGTAAATAATGGACTTCATAGAATGTATTCTGTCAGAGATACGTACTATAATAGCAATAAGAAATGCAGAAGTGCAGAATAAGAAATGCAGAATAAGAAATGCAGAAGGAGTACAGAGGAAACCTTGATAAGTGAGCGTGCATCCATCCATCAATTCAGATATCTTTGGGTGCTTTCTTGGTGCTAGGGCTAGTATACCTTGATGAGTAAAAGCAGATCATCTAAGTTGTTTTAGGACTTGCAGTCTAGGGTGAGAGAGAAATTGATCAAATAATCATAAAAATGATTATAGAATTATAAACTCAAATAAGTGGTATGGAGGAAAGGAACTGGAACATATATGTAATGAAAGAACTGACCTAGATGATCAAGGAAGGTTTTTCTGGTAAAAGTAAAGCTAAGGTCTGAAAATCATGTAGGTATTAATTAGAATGATAGGGATGAGGTTTTAGGCAAAGGAATCTGAATGTTCTTCATTGTGGTGGGAAAGAACATGACACAATTAAAAAACTGAAAGCCAGTAGAATGGAGATACAGAGTTACAGAGAGGTGTAGAGCTTGATGAGGTGAGAAAGATAGGCTGTTCAAGCAAGGCCATTTAAGCCACATTAAGCATTTTGGTTTTTATCATAGAGCAATGGAAAGCCATTAGAGTTTTAATCTGGATTGGTGTGCGTTGGATAGTGACACAACTGGATGAACAGTTTGCCAAGATAATGTGGCTACATTGTAGAGAAAAGTCTAGAAGGGGATCAGAGTAAACACAGACAAATGAGAGATAGTGGTAACTTGGATTAGAGGATAGCAGGCACATGATATGAGCTTGTCACAGAGCTATGTGAGAGCTAAAATTTTGATAGAATATTGGTGATTAATTAAATGCGGAGCAGGAGAAAGCTCTCAGGAAGGTATCCAGGTTTTTGACTTGGAAGTCTAGATGTACTCTGGCGCTGTTCACTGAGGTGGGGAAATTCTCAAAGAGGACCAGATATAAGGGTCTTTAAGTTGAACTTGAGATGCCTTTGAAATATTTAAGCAGAGATACTGAGTAGGTATTGGGTATATGAATAGAATTTAGAATTCTGTGTTAGAAATATAATTTTGAAATGAGTACAGGTGGTAATTGAAACGAGCAATAAAATTGTGAGGAAGAAAGTATATATACCAAGGGAAAAGGGTAGTCTAAAACTCAACTTTGGACCTATAAGACAGACTGAGAAGTGGCCAAAGAAGAGAAACGTCGAATGTTTTTTCCAGAAGGAAGTCAGATGCTGCTGAGAAGTCAAATGAAGGAGATGCATAAGGTCTGAAACAAGTGTCCATTGGATTTAGTGATGGGAGACAGTGGTGACGGCAGCAGAGAGCCAGGTTAGCATGTGAAGATGGGCAGGAGTTGAGAAAGAAGAGATAGTGGGTGCAGCCAGCTCCTTTGGAGAGAACGCAGAAGTTGAGCGAGAAATGTGGGAGGGAGCACATAAGCGCTTTTCTTCTTCATTTTAAAGATGGGAGAAACTTGCCTGTTTAAATGTAAACAGACACAAAGAAAGAGAATTTTAATATGTAGGAGAGTGGATGATGGATACTTGACGGTGTGTGAATGTTCCTGAAAAAGCTGGACTCCTTAGTAAAAGTGGAGGAATTTCATTGTTGAAGCAGACAAGGAAAGGATCTAGTGCAGATGTGTGTACAGTTAGAGGCTGAGCAGCTCAAGCACAGGGATATCTTGTTGGATGGATGACTTTCATTTTCTTTGTGATGTAGACTAGGAAGTAATCTCACTGGGAGTATTCACTTTGAAGAATATGAACAAGGTTTAAGAGTTAATTGTGACAAAGAGAGTGAATTGACCAGGGAAACTTGATAGATTTGGGCCGAGCACCTGTTTAAACTTGGCGATCATGAGTCTGAAGAATAAATATAAAAAGAAAAGCAGACAAGGGACATCCATACTTAAAATTGGGTGTGAAGGAGAAAAGCTGATAAAGGAACCAGAATACATGGTCCTAAAGATAGTAAGTGTAACTGAAAAGTACAGGTTTATTTCCTCTAAAAGAGGAGAGAATTAAAATACGGTGCTTGGCTGTTCAGAATGACGAATGGAAAATCGAGAGCCATGAGATGTTAACCAGACGGGATAGCAGTA
>NW_007160411.1:0-7894 GCF_000164805.1 Carlito syrichta | reverse complement strand
GGAGGAAAAGTTATAAAACCCAAGTTGTTTAACTATGATTGAATTGTGGAGCCCTTGTGTGTTCTTGAGCAGGGAAGTGAAATGATGCAAATGGAAGCGGTTCTCGTGTTGGAAGCTAGTGCAGAAGTGCAGGTGAAGGGAGATGAGAACCTCGGGCCAGGAGCTTGGCTGCCAAATGTGGAAGGAGCACATAAACCTAGAATAATTATTCTTATACATTTCCATCTTATCATTATGTTACGTGAGAATTGAGCACAAATAGCAGGTAGTTAACACAAATTACCATAATTAATACTGTCACTTAGATAAGCCAAATTTTTAGTTTTCCTTATATTTCAGTCTCTAACACCCGTAATCACAATATTAGTGGTATCGCCTAATAGTTAGTTTTCGTCATGGCTCACACACATTAAAACAGTAATCATGGATCAGCCTCTGTCTGTCATTGCACTTCGCATTCTTCCTTCTACTCTGTTTCATGTTATGAGAAGCATCCTAGAGCAGCAAAGTCACTCTTAATATTTTCCTCGGCTCCAAACAGGGTCTTCCTGGTCCGAGGTTCCCTTCTGGCAGAAGGTTAGGGATTGCCGTGTCAGAGGAATGACTGCATAATAGCATACCGTAGTAGCAGGGAGCTGGGAACCGGGCCTGGACTGCTACTACTGGATACGAAGAGGGCATTGTACTGGATCCCTGGAAGCCTTGGGACAGGAGATTTGGCGGTAGACGCCAAAAGCAGGAGAAGATTAAAGTTACGAGAGTGTAAGGGTCCGCATGGTCTCGTGGATCTGCATAAGAAATCTGTTACTAGTAAGATAAAGTGTCAAATTATGAAGAGTGCTTACACTTATGTAAGATAAAGATAACATCCCAGTAAATTGGGAGAGGTCATAAATTACCAGTTCATTCATCTTTAAAAAGAAAGAAACATGGCTTTACTAATAATTAAATGCAATTTATAACAACTAGATGAAAAGTATAGTAATATTTAAAATTGATAAAGGAGAGTAGTCATTCTCCTACACACCTGTGTCTGTATCTCAAAAGTCTTAAAATGCGTATTCCCTGATCCAGCAGCTTCTCTTCTAGAGATTTAGCATAAAATCATCTAAGATATGTGCAAAGATGCACTAAAAATGTGTTTGTTCCATCATTGTCATCCTGAGAAACTAGAAAAAGTTTAAATACCTAATGGTGACACTATCCATTCTATGGTATATGTAGAACGCATGTCATAAAACCATTGTAAAGGATGTTTTAGAAAAATACTGACATGAAAAATGTTTATGAATACCAGATTATGTGTAATAATATATATCCAGTTGCACAATGTTACACATGCAAAAGAAAACATTGTCAGAGATGGAGACAAGTTCAGTTTAAAAAAAGATTGGAATAACAAGTACCAAAATGTTAATTCTGACTATTTCTAGAATGGCAAAATACTAGGTAATAGATTATTCTTTGCATTTTTCTGCATTTTCAACATTTTTGTCATTTTGCACATATGGAAAAAAGCATAATGGCAAGAAGGAGGTGAGAGAAATTAGTGAAGAGAAACTTGCCATTTAGGAGCCCAGAATATGATAATTTTGACAGCTATAGAGCAATTAGGAAGGATACTTAGTTTAGATAAAGTAAATAATGGACTTCATAGAATGTATTCTGTCAGAGATACGTACTATAATAGCAGTAAGAAATGCAGAAGTGCAGAATAAGAAATGCAGAATAAGAAATGCAGAAGGAGTACAGAGGAAACCTTGATAAGTGAGCGTGCATCCATCCATCAATTCAGATATCTTTGGGTGCTTTCTTTGTGCTAGGGCTAGTATACCTTGATGAGTAAAAGCAGATCATCTAAGTTGTTTTAGGACTTGCAGTCTAGGTGAGGAGAGAAATTGATCAAATAATCATAAAAATGATTATAGAATTATAAACTCAAATAAGTGGTATGGAGGAAAGGAACTGGAACATATATGTAGTGAAAGAACTGACCTAGATGATCAAGGAAGGTTTTTCTGGTAAAAGTAAAGCTAAGGTCTGAAAATCATGTAGGTATTAATTAGAATGATAGGGATGAGGTTTTAGGCAAAGGAATCTGAATGTTCTTCATTGTGGTGGGAAAGAACATGACACAATTAAAAAACTGAAAGCCAGTAGAATGGAGATACAGAGTTACAGAGAGGTGTAGAGCTTGATGAGGTGAGAAAGATAGGCTGTTCAAGCAAGGCCATTTAAGCCACATTAAGCATTTTGGTTTTTATCATAGAGCAATGGAAAGCCATTAGAGTTTTAATCTGGATTGGTGTGCGTTGGATAGTGACACAACTGGATGAACAGTTTGCCAAGATAATGTGGCTACATTGTAGAGAAAAGTCTAGAAGGGGATCAGAGTAAACACAGACAATTGAGAGATAGTGGTAACTTGGATTAGAGGATAGCAGGCACATGATATGAGCTTGTCACAGAGCTATGTGAGAGCTAAAATTTTGATAGAATATTGGTGATTAATTAAATGCGGAGCAGGAGAAAGCTCTCAGGAAGGTATCCAGGTTTTTGACTTGGAAGTCTAGATGTACTCTGGCGCTGTTCACTGAGGTGGGGAAATTCTCAAAGAGGACCAGATATAAGGGTCTTTAAGTTGAACTTGAGATGCCTTTGAAATATTTAAGCAGAGATACTGAGTAGGTATTGGGTATATGAATAGAATTTAGAATTCTGTGTTAGAAATATAATTTTGAAATGAGTACAGGTGGTAATTGAAACGAGCAATAAAATTGTGAGGAAGAAAGTATATATACCAAGGGAAAAGGGTAGTCTAAAACTCAACTTTGGACCTATAAGACAGACTGAGAAGTGGCCAAAGAAGAGAAACGTCGAATGTTTTTTCCAGAAGGAAGTCAGATGCTGCTGAGAAGTCAAATGAAGGAGATGCATAAGGTCTGAAACAAGTGTCCATTGGATTTAGTGATGGGAGACAGTGGTGACGGCAGCAGAGAGCCAGGTTAGCATGTGAAGATGGGCAGGAGTTGAGAAAGAAGAGATAGTGGGTGCAGCCAGCTCCTTTGGAGAGAACGCAGAAGTTGAGCGAGAAATGTGGGAGGGAGCACATAAGCGCTTTTCTTCTTCATTTTAAAGATGGGAGAAACTTGCCTGTTTAAATGTAAACAGACACAAAGAAAGAGAATTTTAATATGTAGGAGAGTGGATGATGGATGCTTGACGGTGTGTGAATGTTCCTGAAAAAGCTGGACTCCTTAGTAAAAGTGGAGGAATTTCATTGTTGAAGCAGACAAGGAAAGGATCTGGTGCAGATGTGTGTACAGTTAGAGGCTGAGCAGCTCAGGCACAGGGATATCTTGTTGGATGGATGACTTTCATTTTCTTTGTGATGTAGACTAGGAAGTAATCTCACTGGGAGTATTGACTTTGAAGAATATGAACAAGGTTTAAGAGTTAATTGTGACAAACAGAGTGAATTGACCGGGGAACCTTGATAGAGTTGGGCCGAGCACCTGTTTAAAATTGGCGATCATGAGTCTGAAGAATAAATATAAAAAGAAAAGCAGACAAGGGACATCCATACTTAAAATTGGGTGTGAAGGAGAAAAGCTGATAAAGGAACCAGAATACGTGGTCCTAAAGATAGTAAGTGTAACTGAAAAGTACAGGTTTGTTTCCTCTAAAAGAGGAGAGAATTTAAAATACGGTGCTTGGCTGTTCAGAATGACGAAGGAAAATCGAGAGCCATGAGATGTTAACCAGACGGGATAGCAGTAGCAGTTCAAGGGATAAAAGGAAACCTTTTTTAAAAAAATTCTGACACTTGAGTGAGCGTCTTCCTTCCCCACCTCCTTCTACTTCCACTGTCCCTCCTTCCTTCCTTCTTTCCCTCACTCCCCCTCCATTTTAGGGATATTTTACGATGAAGAGACCAGGAATGTTCCCAAGATTTGCAGTAGTATTGCTTTTCTTGGATGGCATTGGGGTGGCAGATAAGTTTGTCTTGAATACCAGCTCTGTGATATTGATGAGGACTGTGCCTTGGAAGGTCCTCAGGCTGCAGTAGAGGGCTCAGTGAGAATGTTGCCTGACCAGGAATGTTTTCCACCGTGATAGTTATCTGGGCAGCAACTGTCTTGCTTACCAGGAGGGCAGGCTTCATAAGTTCCATATCTTTATTCTCTCGCTGCCAGCCTATAGCAGTAGCATAGGTGTTCCCAAGTCCAGGAAGCTTTGCTAAACACACTTAAAACCCAAAAGTTAAAATTGCATACATTTTCATTAAACTATAAAATGTAGAAAATACAGAGAAATATGAAAATGGTAACTACTACCCACAATCTGTAGATGTTGGCATTGTGGTGTATTTTCTCATCTTGTTGGCTATCTGCATATAAACTTTTATCTTTTGGTCTTTAGGTCCTTAAAGTCATCAGCAGTCAGTCATATGAATCCTCTTGACCTAGTTATTTTGTATTTAATTTCTGTGAAATAGAAACTAAAGTTCTGCCATTATTTAGTAAATTATTATTAACATTATTTTCATGGTAGATATATTGAACATTGGTATCCAAGAATTCTGTGATTGGTCAGTTTTTTTTTAAGTTTTAGGCTCTAAAATTATTGACTGTCCCTTTGATACAATTTAACAATTTCTGTGGAGATTACTTTTAGGTATTTATCATATTTTAGCTCTGGTATTGTATCATTTCCAGACAGGCTGGTAAAAATTTTACTCTGTATAAAAGCATTTTCAACTTTAAAAATATATATATATTAAAGACATTATTTTTTCTTTATGTATCTGTTAGGATTTTTTCTGTGAATTTAGGGAACAATCACCATGTGTTCTTTCAAGATCTCTGTTACAGGTAAGTTCCACTTAGTATTAAAATGCTATGTAAACATTAAATTATGTGTTTTGACATTGTTTTAGTGATTGATGCAACAAGAGGAGATGCTTTTAAAGACTATTCCACAGTTAGTGTTCTATATTGTTCAATTGAAATACTGACTTTTTAGTGTTATATATTCATCAAGATCATATCCTAGGCCATAAAACAAACTTTAATAACTTAAAAAAAATTGAAATCATGCAAAGTGTCTTTCTGACCATTTTAGAATTATACTAGTAACCAAATAAGAGAACGATATCTGGGGAAATCTCCAAATATTTTGGAAATTGAACAGTGCACTTCCCTTTGATTTGAATTGGTGTCTCACTCTGTCTCCCGGGCTGGTGTGTAGTGGCACATCACAGCTCGCCACGGCCTCGACCTTCTGGGGCAGTCTTTTCCACTTCAGCCTTCTGTGTAGATGGGACTAAAGGGGAGCACCACCATGCCCACCTAATTTTAAACCTTTTTTTGTAGAGATGAGTGCTTGCTATGTTGCCTAGGCTACTTTACAATTCCTGGGTGCGAGTGATCTTCCCGCCCCAGTCTCCCAAAGTGCTAGCATTATAGATGTGAGCCACAATGCCTGGCCTGAAAATTAAACAACAAACTTCTAAGTAAGTCATGGGTTGATGACAAACGTCTTGAGGGGAACTAATAAATATTTTGAACTGAATGAAGATGAAAATACGACATGTCAACATCTTTGAGATACAGCTAATGCAGTGCTTAGAGGGAAGTTTATAGCATTAAATGTTTATATTAATAAAGAAAGGTCTGCAATTTGTAATTTAAGCTACCACTTTAAGAAACCAGAAAACGAACAAGTTAAAGCAAGCAGAAGGAAGGAAATAACCAAGATAAGAGCACAAATTAATAAAATATGAATCATTTTACAAAAAGCCGGGTGCAGTGGCTCACACCTGTAATCCCAGCACTTTGGAAGGCCGAGGTGAGAGAGGATTGTCTGAGCTCACGGGTTTCCAGACCAGTCTGGGCAACGTGGTGAGACCTCATATCTACAATACATCAAAAAATTAGCCGGACATGGTGGCACATGCCTGTAGTTCCAGCTATTTGGAAGGCTGAGGAGGAAGGATTGCCTGAGCCTAGCAGGTCGAGGCTGCGGGTAGCCGGCAGTGTTCCACTGCCCTCCAGCCTGAGTGACAGAGTGAGACTCCAACTCGAAAATAAAAAGAAAAATATCAGTGCAACCAAAAGGTCATTGATGAACCTCTAATAATACAAAATGAGAAAAAGAGAGAAGATACAAATGACTATTATCAAGAGTGAAAGAGGGGTTATCACTATAACGCTGTGTACATTAAATGGATAAAGTGGAAATAGTATACACAACTCTGTGTCCAGAAATTTTAAAACTTAGATAAAATGGACTAATTCTTTGAAAGATACAAACGACGAAATCTCACTCAAGAAGAAATAATTTGAATAATCTCATATCTATTAAATAAAATGAACTTATAGTTAAAAACCTTCTAAGAAATCAAAACCAGGCCAGTTTTATACAATCTCACTCTGTCGCCCAGGCTGGAGTGCAGTGGTGTGCTCACGGCCACCCCAGTGTCGACCTGCTAGACTCTGTCGATCCTTTCGCTAAGCCTTCTAAGTAGCCGGAACTAAAGATGTTCGCTACCACTCCTGGCTAATTTTAAAAAATTTTTTTATTGTTGTAGAGACGAGGTCTCGCCAAGTTGCTCAGGCTGGTCTCGAACCCACGGGCTGTGGCAGTGGGTGCCTGTACTCCCAGGTATTCAGGAGGCTGAGGTGGAGGGATGGTCTAAGCCCAGGTGGAGGCTGCGGTGAGCTGTGATTGTGGCTCTGCACTCCATCCTGGGTGACAAAATGAAACCTTGACTCAAAAAAATAAAAAAGAAAACAACCCAACTGTTAAATGGGCAAAAGATTTGAAATTCAATATGAAAAGATATTCAGCATCATCATTAATACTATTATTATGCAAATTAAACCACAATTTTAAAAAACTACCCACCTTTCAGAATATCTTAAAAAAAAAAAGAAAAAGAAATCTGACAATACCTAGTATTGGTAAGGAAATATTGGTTATGGGAATGTGAAGTGGTTCAGCCGCTTTGGGAAACAGTTTGGCAGATTCTTATAAAATTAACTATGCAAATCGCACTCCTGTTGATTGCCTAAGAGAAGTAAAATTTGGTATTCTCCTAGAAACTGTACAAATGTTTAGAGCTGTTCTGTTCATGATCACCAAAAGACTGAGACAGCCCAAATGTTCTTGAGTTGATGAATTATAAATATATTGTGGTACACGCACACAGTGGAATGCTACTCACAAATAAAAAGAAATGAAATGGCCAGGCTCAGTGACTCAGCCTGTAATCCCAGCACGTTGGGAGGCCCCGGCAAGTGGATTACCTGATTCCACAGGTTCGAGACCAACCCGGGAAACTTGGCAAGACCTTGTCTCTACAATAAATAAAAAAAATAAGCCGGGTGTGGTAGCAACTGCATGAGTTCTAGCTACAGGAAGGCTGAGGCGGAAGGATCGCCAAGCAAGTCAATGCTGGGGTGGCTGTGAGTGTGCCACTGCACTCTAGCCTCTGGATGACAGAGTGAGACTCCAACTAAAAAAAAAAAAAAAAAGAAATGAAGTATTGATATACTCAGCAGTACAGACAGATGAATCTTGGTTGCATTATGCTGGGTGAAATAAGCCAGACTTAAAAGTCTACCTGATTTCATTTTAGTGACATTCTAGAGATGCAAAACAATGGAACTGAAGAATAGATCAGTGGTTCCCTGGGGTTGAGGATGGAGGGAGTGTTTGGCTACAAAGGAATCTCATGAGGAAATGTTTTTGGGGTGATGCAGTCATTCTGTATCCTCATTATGGGACCGGTTAAACATCTATGCATTTTGTTAGAATCCTAGAACTCTACAACAGAAAATATAAATTTTACCCATATGTAAATTTTACAAAGCAAAGTTAAAAACTGAGT
>NW_007160410.1:0-4413 GCF_000164805.1 Carlito syrichta | reverse complement strand
GTCCTCAGGCTGCAGTAGAGGGCTCAGTGAGAATGTTGCCTGGCTAGGAATGTTTTCCACCATGATAGTTATCTGGGCAGCAACTGTCTTGCTTACCAGGAGGGGAGGCTTCATAAGTTCCATATCTTTATTCTCTCGCTGCCAACCTATAGCAGTGGCATAGGTGTTCCCAAGTCCAGGAAGCTTTGCTAAACACACTTAAAACCCAAAAGTTAAAATTGCATACATTTTCATTAAACTATAAAATGTAGAAAATGCAGAGAAATATGAAAATGGTAACTACTACCCACAATCTGTAGATGTTAGCATTGTGGTGTATTTTCTCATCTTGTTTGCTATCTGCATATAAACTTTTATCTTTTGGTCTTTAGGTCCTTAAAGTCATCAGTAGTCAGTCATATGAATCCACTTGACCTGGTTATTTTATATTTAATTTCTGTGAAATAGAAACTAAAGTTCTGCCATTATTTAGTAAATTATTATTAACATTATTTTCATGGTATATATATTGAACATTGGTATCCAAGAATTCTGTGATTGGTCAGTTTTTTTTTAAGTTTTAGGCTCTAAAATTATTGACTGTCCCTTTGATACAATTTAACAATTTCTGTGGAGATTACTTTTAGGTATTTATCATATTTTAGCTCTGGTATTGTATCATTTCCAGACAGGCTGGTAAAAATTTTACTCTGTATAAAAGCATTTTCAACTTTAAAAATATATATATATTAAAGACATTATTTTTTCTTTATGTATCTGTTAGGATTTTTTCTGTGAATTTAGGGAACAATCACCATGTGTTCTTTCAAGATCTCTGTTACAGGTAAGTTCCACTTAGTATTAAAATGCTATGTAAACATTAAATTATGTGTTTTGACATTGTTTTAGTGATTGATGCAACAAGAGGAGATGCTTTTAAAGACTATTCCACAGTTAGTGTTCTATATTGTTCAATTGAAATACTGACTTTTTAGTGTTATATATTCATCAAGATCATATCCTAGGCCATAAAACAAACTTTAATAACTTAAAAAAAATTGAAATCATGCAAAGTGTCTTTCTGACCATTTTAGAATTATACTAGTAACCAAATAAGAGAACGATATCTGGGGAAATCTCCAAATATTTTGGAAATTGAACAGTGCACTTCCCTTTGATTTGAATTGGTGTCTCACTCTGTCTCCCGGGCTGGTGTGTAGTGGCACATCACAGCTCGCCACGGCCTCGACCTTCTGGGGCAGTCTTTTCCACTTCAGCCTTCTGTGTAGATGGGACTAAAGGGGAGCACCACCATGCCCACCTAATTTTAAACCTTTTTTTGTAGAGATGAGTGCTTGCTATGTTGCCTAGGCTAGTTTACAGCTCCTGGGTGCGAGTGATCTTCCCGCCCCAGTCTCCCAAAGTGCTAGCATTATAGATGTGAGCCACAATGCCTGGCCTGAAAATTAAACAACAAACTTCTAAGTAAGTCATGGGTTGATGACAAATGTCTTGAGGGGAACTAATAAATATTTTGAACTGAATGAAGATGAAAATACGACATGTCAACATCTTTGAGATACAGCTAATGCAGTGCTTAGAGGGAAGTTTATAGCATTAAGTGTTTATATTAATAAAGAAAGGTCTGCAATTTGTAATTTAAGCTACCACTTTAAGAAACCAGAAAACGAACAAGTTAAAGCAAGCAGAAGGAAGGAAATAACCAAGATAAGAGCACAAATTAATAAAATATGAATCATTTTACAAAAAGCCGGGTGCAGTGGCTCACACCTGTAATCCCAGCACTTTGGAAGGCCGAGGTGAGAGAGGATTGTCTGAGCTCACGGGTTTCCAGACCAGTCTGGGCAACGTGGTGAGACCTCATATCTACAATACATCAAAAAATTAGCCGGACATGGTGGCACATGCCTGTAGTTCCAGCTATTTGGAAGGCTGAGGAGGAAGGATTGCCTGAGCCTAGCAGGTCGAGGCTGCGGGTAGCCGGCAATGTGCCACTGCCCTCCAGCCTGAGTGACAGAGTGAGACTCCAACTCGAAAATAAAAAGAAAAATATCAGTGCAACCAAAAGGTCATTGATGAACCTCTAATAATACAAAATGAGAAAAAGAGAGAAGATACAAATGACTGTTATCAAGAGTGAAAGAGGGGTTATCACTATAACGCTGTGTACATTAAATGGATAAAGTGGAAATAGTATACACAACTCTGTGTCCAGAAATTTAAAAACTTAGATAAAATGGACTAATTCTTTGAAAGATACAAACTACGAAATCTCACTCAAGAAGAAATAATTTGAATAATCTCATATCTATTAAATAAAATGAACTTACAGTTAAAAACCTTCTAAGAAATCAAAACCAGGCCAGTTTTATACAATCTCACTCTGTCGCCCAGGCTGGAGTGCAGTGGTGTGCTCACGGCCACCCCAGTGTCGACCTGCTAGACTCTGTCGATCCTTTCGCCTCAGCCTTCTAAGTAGCCGGAACTACAGATGTTCGCTACCACTCCTGGCTAATTTAAAAAATTTTTTTTATTGTTGTAGAGACGAGGTCTCGCCAAGTTGCTCAGGCTGGTCTCGAACCCACGGGCTGTGGCAGTGGGTGCCTGTACTCCCAGGTATTCAGGAGGCTGAGGTGGAGGGATGGTCTAAGCCCAGGTGGAGGCTGCGGTGAGCTGTGATTGTGGCTCTGCACTCCATCCTGGGTGACAAAATGAGACCTTGACTCAAAAAAATAAAAAAGAAAACAACCCAATTGTTAAATGGGCAAAAGATTTGAAATTCAATATGAAAAGATATTCAGCATCATCATTAATACTATTATTATGCAAATTAAACCACAATTTTAAAAAACTACCCACCTTTCAGAATATCTAAAAAAAAAGAAAAAGAAATCTGACAATACCTAGTATTGGTAAGGAAATATTGGTTATGGGAATGTGAAGTGGTTCAGCCGCTTTGGGAAACAGTTTGGCAGATTCTTATAAAATTAACTATGCAAATCGCACTCCTGTTGATTGCCTAAGAGAAGTAAAATTTGGTATTCTCCTAGAAACTGTACAAATGTTTAGAGCTGTTCTGTTCATGATCACCAAAAGACTGAGACAGCCCAAATGTTCTTGAGTTGATGAATTATAAATATATTGTGGTACACGCACACAGTGGAATGCTACTCACAAATAAAAAGAAATGAAATGGCCAGGCTCAGTGACTCAGCCTGTAATCCCAGCACCTTGGGAGGCCCCGGCAAGTGGATTACCTGATTCCACAGGTTCGAGACCAACCCGGGAAACTTGGCAAGACCTTGTCTCTACAATAAATAAAAAAAATAAGCCGGGTGTGGTAGCAACTGCATGTAGTTCTAGCTACATGGAAGGCTGAGGCGGAAGGATCGCCAAGCAAGTCAATGCTGGGGTGGCTGTGAGTGTGCCACTGCACTCTAGCCTCTGGATGACAGAGTGAGACTCCAACTAAAAAAAAAAAAAAAAAGAAATGAAGTATTGATATACTCAGCAGTACAGACAGATGAATCTTGGTTGCATTATGCTGGGTGAAATAAGCCAGACTTAAAAGTCTACCTGATTTCATTTTAGTGACATTCTAGAGATGCAAAACAATGGAACTGAAGAATAGATCAGTGGTTCCCTGGGGTTGAGGATGGAAGGGAGTGTTTAGCTACAAAGGAATCTCATGAGGAAATGTTTTTGGGGTGATGAAGTCATTCTGTATCCTCATTATGGGACCGGTTAAACATCTATGCATTTGTTAGAATCCTAGAACTCTACAACAGAAAATATAAATTTTACCATATGTAAATTTACAAAGCAAAGTTAAAAACTGAGTATTAGGAAATTTAGGTAAGATATATTAAACATTAAATTTGGTGGAGTTGCTAAAGGGAGGAAATTAAACACGAATTATTAACTGCAGACTTTAAGTTTTTATTTTCAGAAAGTTTATATGTATTATAAAGCATTCATTAAGGATAAGGATGATCAAATAGCAGTATTTTTAGCCATTTACTATTTCATAACTTACAAAGCTCTTGTATATTATCTCACTTGGTATAATTAGATTAGTCGTTTATTTTGACTAGTTCTATATTATTTATTCTGACTCTTCACTTGTGAAATTTTCATTTCAATGCCTTTTCTTATTTTTTACACCAGAATACACCTTAAATAAAATAAGGATTATCAAGTAGTATCTATTATGGAGACAGTAATTTATAAAAAATTTCCACCAACTTTTTATATTTTAATCACTATTGTCCATAGTATTTATAAAAAGCATACTTATGTCACAGTCACGACGACTTAATGTGTGACAGCATTCCTAATATATAATGTTTGTTTTAAGACCACTTTCCTTGTGGATAACAAAAGTTTTTGGGACTCATCTCATGCAAGACATGG
>NW_007160409.1:0-714 GCF_000164805.1 Carlito syrichta | reverse complement strand
CTCCTTTATAGCCAAAGTATAAAATCGTTGGGTTCAAGTCTCCACATAAAATAACTCAATTATGTTGAAATTACATTCTGCTACATACTGTTTAGATTAAAACTAAGGTTTTTATGAGGTTGACATTCTGTCCAATAGGAGACCAAAAACTTATAGGAGTTTTCAGACATTTGGTAGTTTGTCTCGGACTTTTACTTTGTGCAAATCACTGTGTGAGGCAGTCTGGCTTCTCAATGATCTGAGCCTGGATAAAAATGGAAAATGCATATAATTAGTCCTTAAACTGTGCTGTGGTAGAAGCGCTGCCGTCATGGTGCCAGCAGAGGCTGAAAAGGATTGTGTGCAGAAAGAGTCGTCATTTGAGTTGGGATTTTGAGAAATGAGTCAGTTGTTTTCAGCGGAGGGAAGAAAGGAGGAGAAGTTATTTCTTGACAAAGAAACCAGCATGTGTGAAGACCATGGGAGTATGAAATGTATTTTAAGAGCAGCTCAGCCACCGTGGTGGCTTATACCTGCAGTCCCAGCACTTTGGGAGGTGGAGGTAAGAGGATTGTTTGAGCCCAGGAGTTCGAGACCAGCCTGGGCATCGTGGCGAGACCTCGTCTCTACAATAAGTCCAAAAATGTGCTGGGCATGGTGGCACGTGCCTATAGTTCCAGCTACTTGGAAGGCTGAAGTGGAAGGATCACATGAGCCCAGCAGGTCGAGGCTGCG
>NW_007160408.1:0-6051 GCF_000164805.1 Carlito syrichta | reverse complement strand
GTCCTCAGGCTGCAGTAGAGGGCTCAGTGAGAATGTTGCCTGGCTAGGAATGTTTTCCACCATGATAGTTATCTGGGCAGCAACTGTCTTGCTTACCAGGAGGGGAGGCTTCATAAGTTCCATATCTTTATTCTCTCGCTGCCAACCTATAGCAGTGGCATAGGTGTTCCCAAGTCCAGGAAGCTTTGCTAAACACACTTAAAACCCAAAAGTTAAAATTGCATACATTTTCATTAAACTATAAAATGTAGAAAATGCAGAGAAATATGAAAATGGTAACTACTACCCACAATCTGTAGATGTTAGCATTGTGGTGTATTTTCTCATCTTGTTTGCTATCTGCATATAAACTTTTATCTTTTGGTCTTTAGGTCCTTAAAGTCATCAGTAGTCAGTCATATGAATCCACTTGACCTGGTTATTTTATATTTAATTTCTGTGAAATAGAAACTAAAGTTCTGCCATTATTTAGTAAATTATTATTAACATTATTTTCATGGTATATATATTGAACATTGGTATCCAAGAATTCTGTGATTGGTCAGTTTTTTTTTAAGTTTTAGGCTCTAAAATTATTGACTGTCCCTTTGATACAATTTAACAATTTCTGTGGAGATTACTTTTAGGTATTTATCATATTTTAGCTCTGGTATTGTATCATTTCCAGACAGGCTGGTAAAAATTTTACTCTGTATAAAAGCATTTTCAACTTTAAAAATATATATATATTAAAGACATTATTTTTTCTTTATGTATCTATTAGGATTTTTTCTGTGAATTTAGGGAACAATCACCATGTGTTCTTTCAAGATCTCTGTTACAGGTAAGTTCCACTTAGTATTAAAATGCTATGTAAACATTAAATTATGTGTTTTGACATTGTTTTAGTGATTGATGCAACAAGAGGAGATGCTTTTAAAGACTATTCCACAGTTAGTGTTCTATATTGTTCAATTGAAATACTGACTTTTTAGTGTTATATATTCATCAAGATCATATCCTAGGCCATAAAACAAACTTTAATAACTTAAAAAAAATTGAAATCATGCAAAGTGTCTTTCTGACCATTTTAGAATTATACTAGTAACCAAATAAGAGAACGATATCTGGGGAAATCTCCAAATATTTTGGAAATTGAACAGTGCACTTCCCTTTGATTTGAATTGGTGTCTCACTCTGTCTCCCGGGCTGGTGTGTAGTGGCACATCACAGCTCGCCACGGCCTCGACCTTCTGGGGCAGTCTTTTCCACTTCAGCCTTCTGTGTAGATGGGACTAAAGGGGAGCACCACCATGCCCACCTAATTTTAAACCTTTTTTTGTAGAGATGAGTGCTTGCTATGTTGCCTAGGCTAGTTTACAGCTCCTGGGTGCGAGTGATCTTCCCGCCCCAGTCTCCCAAAGTGCTAGCATTATAGATGTGAGCCACAATGCCTGGCCTGAAAATTAAACAACAAACTTCTAAGTAAGTCATGGGTTGATGACAAACGTCTTGAGGGGAACTAATAAATATTTTGAACTGAATGAAGATGAAAATACGACATGTCAACATCTTTGAGATACAGCTAATGCAGTGCTTAGAGGGAAGTTTATAGCATTAAATGTTTATATTAATAAAGAATGGTCTGCAATTTGTAATTTAAGCTACCACTTTAAGAAACCAGAAAACGAGCAAGTTAAAGCAAGCAGAAGGAAGGAAATAACCAAGATAAGAGCACAAATTAATAAAATATGAATCATTTTACAAAAAGCCGGGTGCAGTGGCTCACACCTGTAATCCCAGCACTTTGGAAGGCTGAGGTGAGAGAGGATTGTCTGAGCTCACGTGTTTCCAGACCAGTCTGGGCAACGTGGTGAGACCTCATATCTACAATACATCTAAAAATTAGCCGGACATGGTGGCACATGCCTATAGTTCCAGCTATTTGGAAGGCTGAGGAGGAAGGATTGCCTGAGCCTAGCAGGTCGAGGCTGCGGGTAGCCGGCAGTGTGCCACTGCCCTCCAGCCTGAGTGACAGAGTGAGACTCCAACTCGAAAATAAAAAGAAAAATATCAGTGCAACCAAAAGGTCATTGATGAACCTCTAATAATACAAAATGAGAAAAAGAGAGAAGATACAAATGACTGTTATCAAGAGTGAAAGAGGGGTTATCACTATAACGCTGTGTACATTAAATGGATAAAGTGGAAATAGTATACACAACTCTGTGTCCAGAAATTTAAAAACTTAGATAAAATGGACTAATTCTTTGAAAGATACAAACTACGAAATCTCACTCAAGAAGAAATAATTTGAATAATCTCATATCTATTAAATAAAATGAACTTACAGTTAAAAACCTTCTAAGAAATCAAAACCAGGCCAGTTTTATACAATCTCACTCTGTCGCCCAGGCTGGAGTGCAGTGGTGTGCTCACGGCCACCCCAGTGTCGACCTGCTAGACTCTGTCGATCCTTTCGCCTCAGCCTTCTAAGTAGCCGGAACTACAGATGTTCGCTACCACTCCTGGCTAATTTAAAAAATTTTTTTATTGTTGTAGAGACGAGGTCTCGCCAAGTTGCTCAGGCTGGTCTCGAACCCACGGGCTGTGGCAGTGGGTGCCTGTACTCCCAGGTATTCAGGAGGCTGAGGTGGAGGGATGGTCTAAGCCCAGGTGGAGGCTGCGGTGAGCTGTGATTGTGGCTCTGCACTCCATCCTGGGTGACAAAATGAAACCTTGACTCAAAAAAATAAAAAAGAAAACAACCCAACTGTTAAATGGGCAAAAGATTTGAAATTCAATATGAAAAGATATTCAGCATCATCATTAATACTATTATTATGCAAATTAAACCACAATTTTAAAAAACTACCCACCTTTCAGAATATCTAAAAAAAAAAAGAAAAAGAAATCTGACAATACCTAGTATTGGTAAGGAAATATTGGTTATGGGAATGTGAAGTGGTTCAGCCGCTTTGGGAAACAGTTTGGCAGATTCTTATAAAATTAACTATGCAAATCGCACTCCTGTTGATTGCCTAAGAGAAGTAAAATTTGGTATTCTCCTAGAAACTGTACAAATGTTTAGAGCTGTTCTGTTCATGATCACCAAAAGACTGAGACAGCCCAAATGTTCTTGAGTTGATGAATTATAAATATATTGTGGTACACGCACACAGTGGAATGCTACTCACAAATAAAAAGAAATGAAATGGCCAGGCTCAGTGACTCAGCCTGTAATCCCAGCACGTTGGGAGGCCCCGGCAAGTGGATTACCTGATTCCACAGGTTCGAGACCAACCCGGGAAACTTGGCAAGACCTTGTCTCTACAATAAATAAAAAAAATAAGCCGGGTGTGGTAGCAACTGCATGTAGTTCTAGCTACATGGAAGGCTGAGGCGGAAGGATCGCCAAGCAAGTCAATGCTGGGGTGGCTGTGAGTGTGCCACTGCACTCTAGCCTCTGGACGACAGAGTGAGACCCCAACTAAAAAAAAAAAAAAAAAGAAATGAAGTATTGATATACTCAGCAGTACAGACAGATGAATCTTGGTTGCATTATGCTGGGTGAAATAAGCCAGACTTAAAAGTCTACCTGATTTCATTTTAGTGACATTCTAGAGATGCAAAACAATGGAACTGAAGAATAGATCAGTGGTTCCCTGGGGTTGAGGATGGAGGGAGTGTTTGGCTACAAAGGAATGTCACGAGGAAATGTTTTTGGGGTGATGCAGTCATTCTGTATCCTCATTATGGGACC
This sequence comes from Carlito syrichta, assembly GCF_000164805.1. Taxonomy (NCBI): domain Eukaryota; kingdom Metazoa; phylum Chordata; class Mammalia; order Primates; family Tarsiidae; genus Carlito; species Carlito syrichta. The sequence goes on along the minus strand of NW_007160408.1, from coordinate 2,309 downwards.
GGTTAAACATCTATGCATTTTGTTAGAATCCTAGAACTCTACAACAGAAAATATAAATTTTACCCATATGTAAATTTTACAAAGCAAAGTTAAAAACTGAGTATTAGGAAATCTAAGTAAGATATATTAAACATTAAAATTTAGTGGAGTTGCTAAGGGGAGGAAATTAAACACGAATTATTAACTGCAGACTTTAAGTTTTTATTTTCAGAAAGTTTATATGTATTATAAAGCATTCATTAAGGATAAGGATGATCAAATAGCAGTATTTTTAGCCATTTACTATTTCATAACTTACAAAGCTCTTGTATATTATCTCACTTGGTATAATTAGATTAGCCGTTCATTTTGACTAGTTCTGTATTATTTATTCTGACTCTTGACTTGCGAAATTTTCATTTCAATGCCTTTTCTGATTTTTGTACACCAGAATACACCTTAAATAAAATAAGGATTATCAAGTAGCATCTATTATGGAGACAGTAATTATAAAAACTTTCCACCAACTTTTTATATTTTAATCACTATAGTCCATAGTATTTATAAAAAGCATACTTATGTCACAGTCACGACGACTTAATGTGTGACGGCATTCCTAATATATAATGTTTGTTTTAAGACCACTTTCCTTGTGGATAACAAAAGTTTTTGGGACTCATCTCATGCAAGACATGGTGAAAGATGCACTTCGGTCTTTTGTCAGTCCTCCGGTGCTTTCCCCCAAGTAAGTGTTTATAAGACGTTTTATACTGATAGTATGTGTGTTTCTTTTTAAGCCTGACTTCTCTGTATTCCTCCTTTATGGCCAAAGTATAAAAATCGTTTGGGTTCAAGTCTCCACATAAAATAACTCAATTATGTTGAAATTCATTCTACTACATACTGTTTAGATTAAAACTAAGGTTTTTATGAGGTTGACATTCTGTCCAATAGGAGACCAAAAACTTATAGGAGTTTTCAGACATTTGGTAGTTTGTCTTGGACTTTTACTTTGTGCAAATCACTGTGTGAGGCAGTCTGGCTTCTCAATGATCTGAGCCTGGATAAAAATCAAAAATGCATATAATTAGTCCTTAAACTGTGCTGTGGTAGAAGCGCTGCCGTCATGGTGCCAGCAGAGGCTGAAAAGGATTGTGTGCAGAAAGAGTCGTCATTTGAGTTGGGATTTTGAGAAATGAGTCAGTTGTTTTCAGCGGAGGGAAGAAAGGAGAAGTTATTTCTTGACAAAGAAACCAGCATGTGTGAAGACCATGGGAGTATGAAATGTATTTTAAGAGCAGCTCAGCCACCGTGGTGGCTTATACCTGCAGTCCCAGCACTTTGGGAGGTGGAGGTAAGAGGATTGTTTGAGCCCAGGAGTTCGAGACCAGCCTGGGCATCGTGGCGAGACCTCGTCTCTATAATAAGTCAAAAAATTAGCTGGGCGTGGTGGCACGTGCCTGTAGTTCCAGCTACTTGGAAGGCTGAAGTGGAAGGATCACATGAGCCCAGCAGGTCGAGGCTGCGGTGGCTGGGAGCGTGCCACTGCACTCCAGTCGGGTGATAGAGTGAGACTGTGACTCAAGAAAAGAGAACATTTCAGCGTTTTTAATAACAATGTGTTGAATAAAACACACCATGTCTTCTATAAAACTCTGGTAGCTTCCTGTCTTAGTTTGGGTTCTCAGGAAGCAGACCTTGAGACCAAGATTCATATCAGTGTAGTTAGAAAGTGTTCCCAGGAAAAACCAGCAGGGATGTGAGAAAGTAAGACATGAAAAGGAAGAAAGCCACAGCGAGGTGCTCTCCACAGGAAGTAGCTTTGGTTCTGTGCTGTAGGGGAGCTCCGGAGACTGTAGGTTACACCTTAGTGTGTCCTTGTCAGGAACAAGGAGCTTGAGAATTTAGTCCCTGCTTCGTCTGTGTTGGGTATATTTCCTGTTTCGTCAACAGTAAAATCCTCATTTTTGAGCCTGGAGGCTCGGTGTGTTCTGGTCTGACACCTGTCCTGTCGCCTCTCTGACCTCATCTCTTACTGTTCTTGTTCTCACCTTTACTTCGGTCTCACTGGCCTCCTTGCTATTCTTGGGAAGTATTGGCTCCCTCTCATCCTAGGGTCTTTACACAGTGGGGAGGGAGGATAGGGGATAAACTCCACAAAGTCAGGGCAGGTAGTTTTGGCTGTTAGATGATGGCAGCCAAATGTTGTGACTGATGTATCACACGTGCTAGAACAGTGACTTCACATAGAAAGCACACAATAAGTACTTGTTGAATGAATGAATATACAAATGGGAGTTGGTTGGCAAGACAGTTTAGGATGAGACTGG
>NW_007160407.1:0-1131 GCF_000164805.1 Carlito syrichta | reverse complement strand
AGACCAAGATTCATATCAGTGTAGTTAGAAAGTGTTCCCAGGAAAAACCAGCAGGGATGTGAGAAAGTAAGACATGAAAAGGAAGAAAGCCACAGCGAGGTGCTCTCCACAGGAAGTAGCTTTGGTTCTGTGCTGTAGGGGAGCTCCGGAGACTGTAGATTACACCTTAGTGTGTCCTTGTCAGGAACAAGGAGCTTGAGAATTTAGTCCCTGCTTCGTCTGTGTTGGGTATATTTCCTGTTTCGTCAACAGTAAAATCCTCATTTTTGAGCCTGGAGGTTCTGTGTGTTTTGGTCTGACACCTGTCCTGTCGCCTCTCTGACCTCATCTCTTACTGTTCTTGTTCTCACCTTTACTTCGGTCTCACTGGCCTCCTTGCTATTCTTGGGAAGTATTGGCTCCCTCTCATCCTAGGGTCTTTACACAGTGGGGAGGGAGGATAGGGGATAAACTCCACAACGTCAGGGCAGGTAGTTTTGGCTGTTAGATGATGGCAACCAAATGTTGTGACTGATGTATCACACGTGCTAGAACAGTGACTTCACATAGAAAGCACACAATAAGTACTTGTTGAATGAATGAATATACAAATGAGAGTTGGTTGGCAAGATAGTTTAGGATGAGACTGGGGAGTCTTGGATGCTTGGGTAAGGTTTGGTCTTTATTTTGTGGTCAGTGCGGATTTATGTTTTTAAGGAGTGAACTGACATAGTTGCATGTGTTTTTTGTTTTTTGTTTTTTTGTAACAGAAAGCATACCAGTAGTGAGAGGATATTGGAAACAAAGTGTTTAGTTAGGCTAATTCAGTTCTACAGGTGAGAGATATTGAGGGATTAAATTCAGGGAGAGTAAAGGAGAAGACAGACCGATTTCAGAGATAAAATTAATGGGAAGTAGTATCTGTGATTCATTATTGGAAGGAAAGAGACTAAAAGGTGGAAACTAAGTTGCCTTTTTGTATTTTAAAAGAAGACTGATTATATAAATATATAGTCATGCTCAAAAATCAAACAGTGTAAAAAAAGTGAGAGAGTTTTTAGAAGTAACCTGAAATTTTTACCTCTCACATAACTACATTTTGCTGGCCCCTTTAGATAACTTTGTGTGTAAAGATATGCATGTATATAACTT
>NW_007160406.1:0-3636 GCF_000164805.1 Carlito syrichta | reverse complement strand
ACGATTTCAGAGATAAAATTAATAGGAAGTAGTATCTGTGATTCATTAGGGGAAGGAAAGCGACTAAAAGGTGGAAATTAAGTTGCCTTTTTGTATTTTAAAAGAAGACTGATTATATAAATATATAGTCATGCTCAAAAATCAAACAGTGTAAAAAAAGTGAGAGAGTTTTTAGAAGTAACCTGAAATTTCTACCTCTCACATAACTACATTTTGCTGGCCACTTTAGATAACTTTGTGTGTAAAGATATGCATGTATATAACTTTGTACAAATGGAATCCTATTCATCAGGATTTTACCACAAACTTTCTTTTTAAAATTTTTAAAAATTTTTGTTTTTTTTTTAAGTTGGAGTCTCACTCTGTCGCCCAGGCTGGAGTGCAGTGGCACGCTTCCGGCCACCGCAGCCTCGACCTGCTGGGCTCTGGCGATCCTTCCATCTCGGCCTTCCAAACACCGAAACTCAGGTGCACGCTACCACACCTGGCTATTTTTATTTTTGATTTATTTTAGAGACGAGGTCTCACCGTGTTGCCCAGGCTGGCCTCGAGCCTGCTGACTCAGGCAGTCCTCTTACTTTGACCTCCCAATGTGCTGGGATTACAGGCTTGAACCACCGTGCCCGGCCTGAATTTTTTATTTTAAAGATGTGGAGTACAATTCAGGGTTAGGTATACAAATGTTCATTATGAAGGTACCCTTGTTGATGAGTGTGCTCCCCTGCAGATTCCCGCTACTGCCATTCCCGTGCGCCCCTCCTTCAGCTTTTAAATTATGTTTTGTGAGTTGCTTTTTAAAACTTCTTAAAGTAAGCAAAAATTTATTTTTATTTTAAAGTTTTTTCTTTTTTTTTCACTCAAAGATACATTATAGCTTTCTACCTGATGGTAGATCTAACTCATTCTTTTTAATGGCTGCCAAATATTTCATAATAAAAGTTGAATTTCTCTTATCCAAAATGCATAGGACCTGAAATGTTTTATGTTTGGGGATTTTTGGAGTTTGAAATATTTGTATGAGATTATGAGATAATTATGAGATAATTTGGAAATGGGACCGAAGTCTAAATGTGAAATTCATTTATATTTCATATATACCTTATACACATAGCCTGAAGGTGATTTTGCACCATATTTTTAATAATTTTGTGCATGAAACACTTTGAAGCCATGAGAAAGCAAAGGTGTTGTTATATCATGACAGTGTTAAAAAAAGTTTTGGATTTTGGGGCTTTCAGGATTAGGAATGTTTATCCTATATGAAGGTATTCTAAGGAGGGGAATCAGTAGGTGGAGGGGCCTGTGCAGTTTTACTAAATACTGTCAATTCTGAAAAGATTGTTAATAGTTTATGTTTCCAAATATACAAGAGTACACTTTTTGTACATCCTGACTGGCAGGAGGAGGTAATCATTCCTTTTAATTTTCTTCCCATGTGTTTAATGAGAAGTGATAATTCATTGTTATTTTAATTTGAGCACTTAGTTACAGTATTTGAACATTTAGAATTGTTTTTCTCTGAACTGCTTATCTTTATATTTTGCCCATTGCCTTTTTTTACGCAACTTAATTTTTTCAGCAAAATGTGTAAGAGCTCCTGTATTGTGGAAAGTTAATCCTCTGTATTAACCTGTAATAGGCATTGCAGATATTTTTTTCTTTAGTGTTTTGCCAGGGTTTTTCTTTCTATTACTTAAAAATTCTTTATATGTTGGGATTTATTTCAGTTCCAATGATAATTTTTTGTATTGTGGCTTTCCGTTAAGTTTTTATATTTGGTAAGACATGTTCTTCTATATCATTCTTTGTCCTGGACTTTCTTGGCTCTTCCTTGGTATTTATTCTTCCACCTCAGTGTTGAGATAATTTTGTACAAATTTTGAAAGGTTGGAATTCTGTTAATTTTAAAAGTCCTGATTTTTATGTTATTACATTCTCTAATCAAAGGACATAGTATTATTTTGTGTCCCTCCATTGTTTTCTTCATGTGGTTTCTATATTTGGTAAATGTATTCCTTGATTGTTTTTAGGGAATTTGGTTTTCTTTTTCTCTCTCTCTTTTTTTTTTTGAGTTGAGGTCTCACTCTGTCACCCAGGCTGGAGTATAGTAGCAAAATTACATCTCACTCAGCTGGACCTCCTTGAGGGTGATCATTCTGCCATAGCCTCCCGAGTAACTGGGACCACAGGTGTGTGCCACCACACCCAGCTAATTTTTGTATTTTTTGTAGAGACAAGGTCTTGCTATGTTGCCTAGGCTGGGGTTCAAGCAGTTCTCCCACCTCAACCTCCCAAAGTGCTGGAATTATAAGCATGAACTACCGTGTCCTGCTGGGATTTTTTTTTCTTTTGTTTTTTTGTTGCTACTGTTGTTTCTGTTATAATTATTGGAATCTCTTTCCCAAAAAGATAATGTTAGCTTTTATTTTTTAATATTTACATAAATTATTTCATTTTGTCTTATTGCATTGATAGAATCTTTAAAACAAAGTTGAATAACAGCATTTAATGATCTTAGTAGGGTGATCATTGTGTTAATGCAAAAAGCTTTGCATTTTACTGTTGGAATAAAGGTTTTAATAAAGGTTTTCGTTTGTGTTGTTGCTAATCTTACGTAACTACATTGTTAGAGCCATACTTGTTTTCTTTAGAGTTTTTTATTGTTACTTTTGCATCTTTCTTTATAATAGTTAATTTTTTTTAAATGAGGCATTGATCATTTTGTTCATAATTTCAGCCTATGTATGCTCAGATTTCAGTAGGAAGTGAACTTTTTATTGCTTCCTATGAATATTGTAACTTTTAATTTTCTCTTTTATATCCAAGCGTCATTTTTTATAGTATTTTAATTTTCAAGTAAAGACTTTCTGGATAACTTTTTATTGTTTATTTCTGATTTTATTCACATGTAATCAAAATCTTGCCTATAAAATCGGTCTTTTAAAATTTTTAATGTATAGCTAAGTGCATGATTGATTTTCACATCTGTTAGACATATAAGAAAAAAATACAAATTTTTCCCTAAGAAGCTGCAGAGTTCAGTTTTCACCTAATTGACTGTTAATTGTGTTGTTCAGTTTCTCGTTTATTAGGTCTGTATAATTCCAAACAGTATAGCTAACATATATGTAGCTCTAGGCATATATGTAGCTCTGTGTATATATGTTAGCAGTGAATATATGCATGTATATATGTACATATATGTATATACAGCTATATGTATATATGCTAGCTATGCATATATCTGTATATATTCACACACACATAATTTTTAACAAGACTAATCTACCAAAATTACTGAATTCTCCTTGCATTGCTTATAGTTATTGCCTTATACATTTAGCTGCTGCTTTGGTGCGTATAATTTTAAGCTGCTATACTGACCGTGTCAGTTGGGCTTTTTATCATTATACAGTGTCCCTCTTTGCCATGTTTAATGCTTCCAGCCTTAAGTACCACCTCGTTTCATATTAGCATTACCTGTCGTGCTTCTTGCCTTTTTAAAAATTTGTCTGATCTCCCAGCGTTCTGTTCTTTTCTCTTTCTTTCTTTTTCTTTATTTCCTTCCTCCCTCCCCTCCCCTTCCTTCTTTCTTTCTTTTTTTCCATCCTTCTTCCTTTCTTCCTTCTTTTCTTT
>NW_007160405.1:0-699 GCF_000164805.1 Carlito syrichta | reverse complement strand
CTGATTTAAACAGTTAGCTAACTAGCTAGCTACCTAGCTAACAAGCTCACTTAAATAATTAGCTGCCTAGCTGACTAGCTGACTTAACAAGCTAGCTAACTAGTTAGCTTACTCATTATCTAACGTGCTGGCTAGCTTACTTAGTCATCTGACTTAACTCATTAGTTAACGAGCTTCCTAGGTGGCTCAAGCAGCTGATTTAACTCTTTAGCTAACTAGCTAACTAGTTGACTCATCCAGGTGACTTTACACATTAATAAAATTAGCTAACTAGCCTACTCAACCAGCTGACTCAACCAGTTTGCTAACTAGCTAGCTAACTGACTCAACCAGCTAACTTAGCCAGTTAGTTAACTACCGAACTACCTGACTCAACCTGCTGACTTAATCCGTTAGCTAACTAGCTACCTAGCTGTCTTAACTAGCTGACTTAATAGAAAGCACACTTAACTAGCTGAATTGCGTTGGTGACTTAACTACTTAGGTAGCTGACTTAACTGGCCTACTTAACTAGTTAGCTAGTTGATGTAACTACCTGAATAAATAGTTAGCTAAAAATTAACTAGCTGAATAACTCGCTGACTTAACTATTAGCTAAACTAGTTAGTTAACAGACTTAAATACCTGACTTAAATAGTTAGTTAACTAGTGTGCTAGCTGACTTAGCTAGCTAGCAGGTTAGCTAGCTGACTTAGCTAG
>NW_007160404.1:0-1198 GCF_000164805.1 Carlito syrichta | reverse complement strand
CATTATCTAACGTGCTAGCTAGCTTACTTAGTCATCTGATTTAACACATTAGTTAACGAGCTTCCTAGGTGGCTCAAGCAGCTGATTTAACTCTTTAGCTAACTAGCTAGCTAGTTGACTCATCCAGGTGACTTAACACATTAATAAAATTAGCTAACTAGCCTACTCAACCAGCTGACTCAAGCAGTTTGCTAACTAGCTAGCTAACTGACTCAACCAGCTAACTTAGCCAGTTAATTAACTACCGAACTACCTGACTCAACCTGCTGACTTAATCCGTTAGCTAACTAGCTACCTAGCTGTCTTAACTAGCTGACTTAATAGAAAGCACACTTAACTAGCTGAATTGCGTTGGTGACTTAACTACTTAGGTAGCTGACTTAACTGGCCGACTTAACTAGTTAGCTAGTTGATGTAACTACCTGAATTAAGTAGTTAGCTAAAAATTAACTAGCTGAATAACTAGCTGACTTAACTAATTAGTTAACTAGTTAGTTAACAGACTTAAGTACCTGACTGAAATATTTAGTTAACTAGTGTGCTAGCTGACTTAGCTAGCTAGCAGGTTAGCTAGCTGACTTAGCTAGCCGACTTAATGAGTTGGCTAACATAATAGCTAGTTGACTTTATGAGTTGGTTAACAAGTTAGTTACCTCTTTTAAAGAGTTGGTAAACGAGTTAAGTAGCTGACTTCACTAGTTTAAAGAGTTAGCTAGGTGACTTAATTTGACTGATGAGTGGCCCACTAGTCAGCTTTGTTAACTAGTTGGATGGCTGGTGTGCTGAACTAATAAGTAGGACGATTAATAGGCCACCTAGTTAGCAGGCCTAACCTGTCAGCGTCTAGTTAGCTGAGCTAACTTGTCAGCTCATAAGTTAGCCCACTAGTCAACCAATTGGTTTGCTGACTTTAATAGTTGGCTGGCTAGGCGGCCGACCAGTTAGCTGCCTTAACTAGTCGGCCGGTGAGTGAGCTGAGAGTTGAGCTGACTTCACTAATTATCTGGCAAGTGAGCCGACAGTTCAGTTGACTTAACTAGTCGGCCGGTGATTGACCTGACTGGTAAGCTGACTTTAGTCAGCTGGCGAGTGAGCTGACTGGTCAGAGAACTTAAATTAGGATGGTGAGTGAGCCAAACTGTGAGCCAACTTAGCTAGTATACCGGCGAGTGATGCGATGGGTGAGCTGCCTTAACTA
>NW_007160403.1:0-742 GCF_000164805.1 Carlito syrichta | reverse complement strand
TGGTATTGGTACTGGAAAAGGGCCATAGGATAATGGGTCAGGACAGAGAGTGAAATCCTCAAATTCTCACCCAACTCATCTTTGAAAGAACCTCCAGGAACCACTGAGGAATGAAGAACATATTCAGTACATGTTGCTGGGAAAAGTCTGACTACATGAACAAGATTCAAACAGGACCCCTAACTATCGCCATACACATTAACTCTAAATGGATCAAAGACCTAAATGTAAAACACCAAATTATAATCATCAAAGAAACACAGGAGACACCTTTATGAAAACTGGAACCGGGAGCTACTCTCTTCAGATTCCTCAAATACCCATAACTTAATAAGAATGTTAGACAAGTGGGATCATACCAAAGGAATGAACCTCTGCAAAATACAAGAAACCATCAAAATAGTATGCAAACAGCCCCAGAATGGGACAAACTATTCTCCAGCTATGTATCTGGCAAAGTCATAACATCTATGAGCTACAAGAAAATGAAACACTCAGAAAAAAAGACAAACAATCCCATTAAAAAGTGGGAAACATACATGATTGGACACTTCTCATAGAAGAGATGTGGGAAGACAGGAGACACATGAAAACGTGCTCAGCCTCACTCATCATCAAAGAAATGCAAAGGAAAACCACATTGAACTACTATTTAACCCCTATAAGACGGCCTTCATTAATAACACAAACAATAACAGATGCTGGAAATATTTGGGGGGAAAAATGCTTCTACGCTGCATGT
>NW_007160402.1:0-868 GCF_000164805.1 Carlito syrichta | reverse complement strand
TTAGAACTTTAGGAATCGTCACACTGCTTCACAGAGGTTGCACTAGTTTGCACTCCCAACACAGTGTAGCAGTGTCCCTTTCACCACAACCCTTCTCCAGCAGCTGTTATTTTTTGAGTTGTTGGTAATTACCATTCTTACTGGATTTAGGTGGTATCTCAGGGTTGTTTTGATTTGCATCTCCCTGATGATTAGTGAGGTTGAACATTTCTTCATGTGTCTGTTGACTGCTCAGATGTCTTCCTTTGTAAAGTGTCTGTTCATATCTTTTGCCCATTTTATAATGGGGTTGTTTGTTTTTTTTCTTTTCAGCACGTTTGAGTTCCTTGTAGATCTAAGATGTCAAGCCTTTGTCAGACCTAGTGTTGGCAAATACTTTTTCACAGTCTGTAGGCTGTCTCCCTGCTCTCTTGATGGTTTCTTCAGCTTTGCAGAAGCTTGTCAGTTTAATAAGTTCCCACTTGTCTATCTTCTCTCTTATGACCTGTGGGTTTCAAGTTTTGTTCAGGAATTGGATGCCAGTTCCAATTTCCATAAGGGTATGTGCTTCATTTTCTAAGATTGTTATTGTTTGAGGTTTTACATTTATGTTTCTGATCCATTTGGAGTTAACTTTGTGCATGGTGATAGATAGGGGTCCTGTTTCAATCTTCTGCATGTGGCCAGCCAGTTTTGACTGCACCGTTTACTGAATAGGTTCTCCTCTCCCCAGTGGTAGGTTGTGGAGGCTTTGTCGAAGATGAGCTGGTTGATAAATTGAGGTTTTGCTTCTGGAATCTCAATTCTATTCCATTGATCTATATTCCTGTTCTTATACCAACACCAAGTTGTTTTGATGATTGTAGCTTTATAGTAAAGTTGAAGGCTG
>NW_007160401.1:0-697 GCF_000164805.1 Carlito syrichta | reverse complement strand
GATGGTGTGGGCTGGGGGATGGGGGTAGCGAAGTGATAGCCTTTTGGGAACTCACGTTCAGAGAATCTCACCAGTTCACCTGTGCCGTCGCCATCTTGCCCCGTCTCCCCTGATATACTTATTACTTTATTTTTAAATTTGTGTTTATTTTTTGTAGAAACAGAATTTTGCTGTGTTGCCCAGGAAACTTCTCAAGGGCTCCTCTGGCCTTGGGCTTCCAGAGTGCTGGGATTAAAGATGTGAGCCACTGCCTCCAGCCAGAAACATTTAATGCTTTAACCCATGTTTCTTTGCTGTTGACCTATTGTCCTTAGCTTACCAGAGAATTCTTGGAGTATGTGCTGGGGAATTCTTCTTTGGGTATAGGTAGTTCTCTACTGTGCTTTTTTCCTCTTCCCATGGAACTCTGTCAGGACAGAACAAAGCCCAGAGTTGAGGTGGAGAGCTCTCCTGCCCATCACCCTCCTGTGATATGGGTCTTTGGTCCAGGATAATGACAGGGGGCTGAGGTCTTCAGGAATGTCCAAAAGGTAGCTTTGAGCAGTGCATGTTCAATGAATTAGAGGCAAGACCCCAGGGGAGAGTGTCCTAACCACGCTGGGAACTCATGTGGAAACCTCACAGTTATAGTACACTATGAGAAAAGTGCCAGGGGATTTAGAAGACACTCACAGCAACTAGAAAGTATAGTGCGTTT
>NW_007160400.1:0-1120 GCF_000164805.1 Carlito syrichta | reverse complement strand
GTGGCTTGCTACTTAATTCAGCTATCTAGTCAGTTGTCTAGCTTGTTAAGTCACCTATTAAAGTCACCTAGCTTGCCAGCTGGCTAGCTATATAGCAAGCTAGTTAATTCAGCTGTGTAGCAAGCAGCCTAGCTATTTAATTCAGCTAACTAAGTCAGCTGGTGAACTAGCTGTCTAGCAAAGCAGCAAGCTTGTTAAGTCAGCTGGCTAGTCAGCTGGCTATCTAATTAAATCAGCTAGTTAAGTCTGCTGACTAGCCAGCTAGCTAGCTAGGTAGAGAGCTAGTTAAGTCAGCTGGGTAGCCAACTGGCTAACTAGTTAAGTCAGCTTGTTGTGCCAGGTTGCTAGATGGTTAAGTCAACTAGTTAAGTCAGTTGGCTAACCAGCTGGATAGCTAGGTACCAAGCTAGTTAAGTCAGCTGGCTAGCCAGCTCGCTAGCTACTTAAGTCATCTAGTTAATTCATCTGGCTTCCCAGCTGGTTAGGTAGGTAGCTAGCTAGTTAAATCAGCTGGATAGCCATCTGGCTAGCTGGTTAAGTCAGCTAGTTAATTCAGCTGGCCAACCAGCTGGCTAGCTAGTTAAATCAGAAAGATAAGTCAGCTGGCTAGCTAGTTGAGTCAGTTAGTTAAGTCAGTTTGCTAGCCAGCTGCCTATCTGGGTAGCTAACTTGTTAAGTCAGCTGACTAACCAGCTGACTAGCTAGTTAAGTCACCTAGTTATGTCAGCTCGATAGCCAGCTTGTTAGCTAGGTAGCCTGTTAGTTAATTCAGCGGGCAAGCCAATGGTATACGTCAGTAGCAAGCTATTTAAATCAGATGGCTAGCCACCTGGCTAGCTAGGTAGAGAGCTAGTTAGGTCATTTGGCTAGCCAGCTGGCTAGCTGGTTAATTCAGCTACTTAAGAGAGCTGGCAAGTCAACTGACAAGGTAGGTAGCTAGCTAGTTATGTCAGCTAGATAGCTACCTGGTTAGCAAGTGATGTCAAGTTTATTCAGCTGGCTAAACAGCTGGGTAGCTAGTTAACTCAGCATATTAATTCAGTTGTCAAGCCAACTGGATAGCTAGTTAAAAAGCTAGTAAAGTCAGATGGGCAGCCATCTGGATCTCTAGATACTTCAG
>NW_007160399.1:0-1002 GCF_000164805.1 Carlito syrichta | reverse complement strand
GACTTTGGGTAGCTAGGGAGGCAATACCCGTTCCGGCTCCTTGTAGTCCAAGTCCAAGAAGAACTGCCATGGAAATGGCGGTGACCGGCTCTCTTCTGTCTCTCCGGTGGATACCTGGGGTAAACCCACCGGAGTATATCCTCATCTGAGTGGTAGAGAATTTTTGGAAGTAATTGGACTAACACGCAGAAGCCTTGTTGGGTCTGATTTAAGACCTGCCCGTGGAAGCAAGGGGTTAAGCCTGTTGAACATGCTCACCAGCTATTTTTAGGGGGCAGGTGGTAATCTAGGCTAGATACAGGCAGCGTAATGTTGCGTAGGGACTGAAACGCTGGTGCGGGGCGGCCTATGCATAATCCTTGGCCTGTTACCGACTGGAGAGTAAGTCCCTGGGTTGCTGGCTGCCATCTACAAGAATCGGGACAATGCTCGGTTGTATAGTTTCTCATTACTGCAATTCCTTCGTAATAGGGGGGCTGGATGTTATAGCATAACCAACATGACTGGGTGAGCTCTGGCCGGGTTGCATTAAGTAACAGGTAAGCTTGATTTAGCAAGTGCCAGAGAGGATGTTGATTGGGAACCGATGGGGGTAGGGGAGGGTTAGGAATAACTGTAGTGACCCTGGTAGAATAAGAGAGGCCACTAGTGGGGTCTGAGGTGACTGCAGTGGTATCAGAACTGGTATAAGTCACAGTCGAGAGTATTGGTGTAGTGGTTGTGGGCTTAGGTTTAACTTTTGGTTTAAGTTTAGGTATTATAACAGGGTTGGGTCCCATATCAAGTGTTTTGGTTTTCTGACTGGGGGCCCGGATGGATAGTCTAATCATAAAGAAGTTACCTGAATCCTTCCATCCTGAGCATATTTGGGTCGTATAACCAGATTCCCCATGTTTTTCCTATATCCCAACCTTGAGCTTTCTTCCCTTTCTCAGTGAAGCTTATAGTTACGGGATTGCAGATTTCAAAAGTAAAGCAAGGTGACTGTTCAGAAATAGGGGA
>NW_007160398.1:0-624 GCF_000164805.1 Carlito syrichta | reverse complement strand
TTTTAGGATCGAGGACATGCGTAACCCAGATTCCTTGTTCATCCTTATCAAGAGGTTGTGAAGTTCCTGTATATGAGGACTCCCATTTGCCAGATTTGTGCTTCAAATCCCTGATAAATTTTTTTCTCCCTTAGTAAGACTCCCTGTAGGTTTTGGGGATTTTAGGACTCGTGTAAACCAGATTCCTTATTCTTCCGTAATAAGAGGCCATGTAGGTTCCCGTATATGAGGACTCCCATTTCGCAAAATCCTGCTTAATTCTCAGCAATACCCGAGATATTTCCTGATGAACATAGAATTCCAGTTGTTTGGATATCAGTTGAAAGACTCCCATATAGTACCTGGGAACTGTAATCCAAGCTTCCAGGTTCCCCTTAAGAAGACATCGTAAAAATGTGTAATATTCTAAACCCAATAGCCCAATTTCCACCAGCCTGAGCACAGGAAATTTCGGTGTTTTGAGGTAACCTGAAGTGAGGGATTTTGTCACAAAATGCCACTTGATACCTGGGGAACTGGATTATGGAAGAAGATGTTGATAAGAAACAAATGAAATTGTAGGTCCAGATCCTCGATTACAAATGTCAAAAGGACCGGAATATTCTTGGATCAGTAATAAGAAAT
>NW_007160397.1:0-3947 GCF_000164805.1 Carlito syrichta | reverse complement strand
CGGTAAGGAAAGTCAGGGAAACAAGCATGTGAAATTGTCATTTATGACATCAGCCTCAGAACTTTGACATTATACTGGGAAGGACCTTGACTACTGAGCAATCCTTAGGCTCAAGGGCTTGTGTACAGTGCTCTGCCAAATGCGATAGACATGGTGGATTTCATTCCAAATAAGTGAAGAAAATTAGTTTTTCACACCTATCCAAAAACATCTCCAGTAATAAGTGACCATTCAAGAATACACTAAACGAGGTAGTCTTTCTTTTTTTTTGTATAGCAGTATTTCTTGAGAGGAAGGAGAATCTACCACAGGGAGGGGACCTGAGGGGGTTACCCACGATGTACTCTTTTATTATTAAAGTCACCGAATCCTGTTGGAGGTTAGTTATAGTACAATCACATACTATTTTAGTACTTAGTTTAGGAACTTTTGTTTTTTTTCAGTATTATATAACAGCCTTTGAGCCATTTTTCTAACAGGGTTTTAACATCGCCTTAGCAAAGATCATCGTTTATTTTCCAGAATTTTCAATTACCTAAATTTTTATACTAAAGAGGAGTCGAAATAGTTACTACTTTGTAAATCCCCATGTTATTTTGGTTCATGGATATTGGGCCCCAAATTCTCTTTTTCCGTGTGCCTGATTTTAAATGCTTGGTGATAAAAAGTATCAGATTAATTGGATACTTTGTTGCATTGTACAGCATTATTTCTTAGTAGAGAAAAATACTAGTGATTCAATGAAATATTTTTTGGAAATTTTAATTGGGTTGAAATATGAAGGGAATGTGATTTTATATATCCTTCAGATAGATAAGGGAAACATTTCTCTAAGGATTGCACATCTGTAACATTTAATCAAAATTAAAAAGCAGAAAATACAGAGTGCACCAAGAAAATGTACTCAAATTTTAAGAATGAATAAAGTTCTATTAAATTACGATACAGTTTTATTTTCTAAAATGTTTAAGATATATTATGCTTTCTGCTTCCGAATAGCACTTAGGTACACAGAACTTCAAGGTTCAGTTATCTATGAATGTTATAGATCTGGAATTTCAACAAGTTTCAATTTTGGCAGAATAAAACATTCAGAATTTATGTGAGAATCACTGAAGTTGTCAATTTTGAAGGCAGAATTATACCATGTATTTTAACGTATTAAAAGGAAAAGGAGTTATCTTTGGAGTATTATACACTACTTAAAAAAAAAAACAATCCCTGCTTAATGAACATTTCTAGGCCCAACACTGAATTATAATCATTTTTAAAGTAAAAAATATAAAATAAAATAAAGTCAATTGCATGTTTTACAGCTTTCATATAATTATTTATTTAATTATTTATTTTTATTTTTAAAAAAATGTGGGGTGTAATCCAGAGTTAGATATACAAACATTGATTATGCAGGGTCTCTGGTTGATGAGGTATGCCCCTCGCTTCCTTAGCATTATCCCTCCACTGCCAATCTCACGCCTCCCCCTAAACAGTTTTCCACAACTTCCAATCACTTTCTTACTGCACTCAAAGTGATCAAGTTCAGCTCATGAGTGAAAACATATAGAACTCTGCTCGTTGTTTCCGTGATAAATCACTAAAAATGACCTACCTCATATCCATCAAACGTTCTTCCAAATCCTTAAACCTGTCCATTTTTATGGCTGCATAATATTCTACTGTGCATATACCACGTTTATTTTATCCATTCCAGCTTTGATGGGCAACAGGGTTGGTAACATGTTTTTTGCAATTGTGATTAGAGCTGCCAAAAACATACTTGTGCAGGTATCTTTTCGGTAAAATGATTTGAGTTCCTCCAGGTATATTCTCTACAGTGGAATTACTGACACACATGGTAGGTCAATATCTTGCCCCTTTAGAAATCTCCACACTCTTTTCCAAATATGTTGCTCTACTTTTCAGTCCACATGCAGTATAGAAGCATTTATTTTTTCCCAAATCCTTAACCGCCTCTGTTATTGTTTGTTTTATTAATGATTGCCAGTCTTTCAGATGGTATTTCAAAGTGGTCTCATTTGCATTTCTTTGATGATGAGTGAGGCTGAGCAATTTTCATGTGTCTGCTGGCTGCCCGTATCTCTTCTTATGAAAAGTGTCTAATCACGTATTTTGCACACTTTTCAAAGGGAATGTTTGCCTGATTTTTCAGAGTGTTTGAATTTCTTGAAGATCCAAGATGTTATGTTTTTTTTACAGAAATATATTTGGAGAATCGTTTTTCCCATTCTGTTGGCTGTATCCCTGTGCTTCTTGTGGTTTCTTTTGTATTGCAGAAGTATATTAATTTGATGAGATCCCATTTTTCTAACTTACTTTTTACAGCATGAGTATTTAGGGTTCTGAAGAGGAATTAGTTTCGGTTTCCAGTTTGCATAATGGGGTTTCCTGTAAGATTATTATAATTTGGTGTTTTATGTTTAGGTATTTGATCCATTTAGAGTTAATGTGTATGGTGATAGATAGGGGTACTTTTTCAACCTTGTGCATGTGTTCAGCCTTTTCCCAGCACCATTTACTGAATATGTTCTCCATTACCCGGTGGATCTTGGAGGGTTTTTCCAAGATAAGTTGGTTGAGAATTTGAGAATTTCATTCTCTGTCCTGATCCATTGGGTTATGGACCTATTCTTGTACCAATGCCAGGCTGTGTTAATTACTGTAAACATAAAGTTTGAAGTCTGGAACAGTGATAGCTCCTGCTTTGATTCTTTTTGATAAGATTCTTTTGACTATTCTTGAATGTTTATGGTATCTTATGAATTCTTTGTTTTGGGGGTTTTATGTGTGTTGGAGTCTCACTCAGTCGCCAAGATTGGAGTGCATTGACTGCTCCCAGCTACCGCAACCTCGACATGCTCATCTCCGTTTTTTGATTTATTGTAGAGATGAAGTTTTGCTGCCCAGGTGGGTCTCGAACCCACGGCCTCAGTCAATCCATTCATCTGAGCCTCCCAAATGCGTGGCATTACAGGCTGAGCCACCGAGCCCGGCTCATATGAATTCTTTATTGTAATTTCCAGGTATGAGAAGAATGTTGTTAACTTAAGGGTTATTGCATTGAATCTGTAGATTGACTAAAAGGTTAATTTTCACATTAAAAGATGTAAGTACATCCACGGAAACAAGCATGTCAAATTGTCATTTATGACATTAGCCTCAGAACTTTGACATCATAATGGGAGGTGCCTTGATTACTGAGCAACCCTTAGGCTTCAAGGGCTTGTGTACACTGCTCTGCTAAATGCGGTAGACATGGTGGATTTCATTTCTAAGAAGTGAAGAAATCCATGTGTTCACACCTATCCAAAAACTTCTCTAGGGATACGAGACCATTCGAGAATTGACAAAACGAGGAAGACTTTTTTTTTTTTTTGTAAAGCCGTATTAATTGAGGGGACACAGAAACTCCCATACTGGGTGGGGACAAGAGGGGGTTGCCCACGAGGTATTCTTTTATTATTATGGTCACCGAATCCTGTTGGAGCTTGGTTATAGCACAACCACGTACTATTATGGCACTTTCTTTAGATTAGAAATTTTTGGATGTTTTTAATATTATGTAACAGCATTTGAGTCGTTTATCTAACAGAATTTGAACATCGTTTTAGCTAAGATCAATGACAATTTTCCAGAATTTTAAATTATCTAAATTTTTATACTAATGAGGAGCCCAAATGCTTAGCACTTTGTAAATCTTCATAATATTTTGGTTTATATATATTGGGCCCCGAATTCTCTTTTTTTCTGTATGCCTGATTTTAAATGCTTGGTGATTAAAACTATAAGGTTAATAGGATAGTTTGTTGCAGAGTACAGCATTATGTCTTAGGTAGAGAAAATACTAGGGAATTCAATGGAAATACTCTTTTCCAAATATAAATTGGGTTAAAATATAAAGGGAATGTGATTTTATATTCCTTCAAATA
>NW_007160396.1:0-2300 GCF_000164805.1 Carlito syrichta | reverse complement strand
TCATGAGTGAGAACATACGGAACTCTGTCTTTTTTTCTGTGATAAGTCAGTGAAAATAACCTACCTCATATCCATCAAACGTTCTGCAAAATCCTTCTATCTGTCCTTTTTTATGGCTGCATAATATTCCACTGTGTATATACCACATTTTTTTATCCTTTCCAGCATTGATGGGCAACAAGGTTTTTACCATGTTTTTTTTTGCAATTGTGATTAGAGCTGGAAAAACCATAATGTTGCAGGTATCTTTTTGATAAAATGATTTGAGTTCCTCCAGGTATATTCTCGACAGGGGAATTACTGAGTCACATGTAGGTCAATATCTTGTCCCTTTTCAAACCACCAGTCTGTTTTCGACAGATGTTGCTCAACTTTTCAGTCCACATTCAGTGTAGAAGCATTTATTTCTTCCCAAGTCCTGACGTGCATCTGATACTGTTTGTTTTACTAATGGTGGCCAGTCTTACAAGGGGTATGTTGTATTTGAAAGTGGTTTCATTTGCATTTCTTTGATGATGAGTGAGGCTGAGCAATTTTCATGTGTCTGCTGGTTTCCCGTATCTCTTCTTATGAAAAGTGTCCAATCACGTATTTTGCACACTTTTCAAGGGGAATGTTTGTCTGATTTTTCTGAGTGTTAGAGTTTCGTATAGATCTAGATGTTATGCCTCTTTACAGATATATAGGTGCAGAATCGTTTTTCCCATTCTGTTTCCTGTATCCCTGCTCTTCTGACAGTTTCTTTTGTTTTGCAGAAGTATATTAATTTGATGAGATCCCATGTCTAACTTACTTCTTATGGCATGGGTATTTAGGACTCTGAAGAGGAATTAGTTCTATTAAATTACGGTGCCACTTTCCCTAATGGTGTCTCCTGCGTTTTCTAAGATTATTATAATTTGGTGTTTTACATTTAGGTCTTTGATCCATTTAGAGTTAATGTGTCTGGTGATAGATATTGGTCCTGTTTCAATCTTGTGCTTGTTGGCAGTCTTTCCCAACACTACTTAAAGAATGTGTTCTCCTTTACCCAGTTGGTCTTGAGTTTTTTAGAAAGATGAGTTGCTTGAGAATTTGAGGATTTCATTCTCTGTCGTGATCCATTGGCCTATGGACCTATTCTTGTACCAATATCAGGCTGTGTTGATTACTGTAAACATAAGTAAGTTTGAAGTGCGAAACTGGGATAGCTCCTGCTCTGTTTCTTTTTATAAGATTCTTTTGGCTATTCATGATTGTTTATGGTTTCATATGAATCCTTTATTGTAATTTCCATGTGTGAGAAGAATGATGTTATCTTAATGGTTATTTCATTGAATCTGTAGATTGACAAAAAGCATAAGTTTTACATTAAAAGAGGCAAGTAAAGTCAGGGAAACAAGCATGTCAAATTGTAATTTATGAAATCAGTCTCAGAACTTTGACATCATAATGGCAATGTCATTGACTACTGAGCAATTCTTAGGCTTCAAGAACTTGTGTACTGTTCTCTGCCAAATGTGGTAGACATGGTGGATTTCATTCCCAAGAAGTGAAGAAAATTATGTGTTCACACCTATCCAAAAATTTTCCAGGGATAAGTGACTATTCAAGAATACACTAAATGAAGTAATCTTTTAATTTTTTTAATTTTTAATTTTTTTGAGTTGGAGTGTCACTCTATCGCCCAGACTGGAGTGCAGTGACCCCTCCCGGCCACTGCAGCCTTGATCTGCTGGGCTCTGGTGATCCTTCTGCCTCAGCCATCCGAGTAGCCGGAATTACCGGCATGCGCTACCATGTCCGGCTGATTTTCTGATATATTGTAAAGATGAAGTCTCGCTCCGCAGGCATGTCCCGAACCTGGGGGCTCAGGCAATCCACTCACCTCAGCTTCCCAAAAGCACGGGATTACAGGCTGAGCCACCGAGCCCGGTTTTTTTTTTTTTAAGCAGTCTTTTTTTTTTTTTTTTTAATAATTAATCAGTGTTTTTTATTATGGTTTTGTGGGGTACAGTTAAGGGTTAGGTGTACAATTACGTTTCATTCAGGCACCCTGTTTATAAGAGGTGTTTTCCCAGCCCCAGACAGATATTTGCTACTGTTAATCCCATCCTCCCCCCCCATAGTTTCCCAATACCGTCAGTCATTTTCTTATAGTATTACATTGGATGTTCAAGGTCCATTATATGAGTGAGAACATGTGATATTCTAATCTTTGTTTCTGTGAGAGGTCACTCAGTATTATAGACTCTAGTTCCATCCAGGTTGTTGGGAAATTCATGATTTTGTTCTTTTTTATGGCTGCGTAGTATTTCATC
>NW_007160395.1:0-788 GCF_000164805.1 Carlito syrichta | reverse complement strand
CTTTTTTATGGCTGCATAATATTCCACTGTGTATATACCACATTTTTTTATCCTTTCCAGCTTTGATGGGCAACAAGGTTTTTACCATGTTTTTTTTTGCAATTGTGATTAGAGCTGGAAAAACCATAATGTTGCAGGTATCTTTTTGATAAAATGATTTGAGTTCCTCCAGGTATATTCTCGACAGGGGAATTACTGAGTCACATGTAGGTCAATATCTTGTCCCTTTTCAAACCACCAGTCTGTTTTCGACAGATGTTGCTCAACTTTTCAGTCCACATTCAGTGTAGAAGCATTTATTTCTTCCCAAGTCCTGACGTGCATCTGATACTGTTTGTTTTACTAATGGTGGCCAGTCTTACAAGGGGTATGTTGTATTTGAAAGTGGTTTCATTTGCATTTCTTTGATGATGAGTGAGGCTGAGCAATTTTCATGTGTCTGCTGGTTTCCCGTATCTCTTCTTATGAAAAGTGTCCAATCACGTATTTTGCACACTTTTCAAGGGGAATGTTTGTCTGATTTTTCTGAGTGTTAGAGTTTCGTATAGATCTAGATGTTATGCCTCTTTACAGATATATAGGTGCAGAATCGTTTTTCCCATTCTGTTTCCTGTATCCCTGCTCTTCTGACAGTTTCTTTTGTTTTGCAGAAGTATATTAATTTGATGAGATCCCATGTCTAACTTACTTCTTATGGCATGGGTATTTAGGACTCTGAAGAGGAATTAGTTCTATTAAATTACGGTGCCACTTTCCCTAATGGTGTCTCCTGCGTTTTCTAAGATTAT
>NW_007160394.1:0-808 GCF_000164805.1 Carlito syrichta | reverse complement strand
ACCGTTAATCCCATCCCCCTTCCCCCCATAGTTTCCCAATACCGTCAGTAATTTTCTTATAGTATTACATTGGATGTTCAAGGTCCATTATATGAGTGAGAACATGTGATATTCTGATCTTTGTTTCTGTGGCGGTCACTCAGTATTATAGACTCTAGTTCCATCCAGGTTGCTGCGAAATTCATGATTTTGTTCTTTTTTATGGCTGCGTAGTATTCCATCATGTATATGTACCACATTTTTTTAATCCAGTTCTCTTTTGATGGGCAGCATGGTTGTTTCCAGGTTCTTGCTATTGTGAACAACGCTGCGATAAACATACGTGTGCAGGTATCTTTTTTATAGAGTGATTTGTGTTCTTCAGGGTATATTCCCAGTAGGGGGATTGCAGGGTCATATGGAAGGTCAATTTTTAGAGCTTTTAGGAGTCACCACACTGCTTTCCACAGAGGTTGCACTAGTTTACACTCCCACCAACAGTGTAGAAGTGTTCCCTTTTCACCACACCCTCTCCAGCAGTTGTTATTTTTTGAGTTGTTGATAATTTCCATTCTGACTGGAGTTAGGTAGTATCTCAGTGTGGTTTTGATTTGCATCTCCCTGATGATTAGTGAGGTTGAGCATTTCTTCATGTGTTTGTTGGCTTCTCGAATGTCTTCTTTTGTGAAGTGTCTGTTCATATCTTTTGCCCATTTTATAATGGGGTTGTTTGTTTTCTTCTTTTCAGTACGTTTCAGTTCCTTGTAGATCCAGGATGTTAAGCCTTTGTCAGACCTAGAGTTGGCAAATACTTTTCCCAGTCTGTAGA
>NW_007160393.1:0-658 GCF_000164805.1 Carlito syrichta | reverse complement strand
CATTTTTTAATCCAGTCCTCTTTTGATGGGTAGCATGGTGGTTTCCAGGTTCTTGCTATTGTGAACAACGCTGCGATAAACATACGTGTGCAGGTATCTTTTTTATAGAGTGATTTGAGTTCTTCAGTGTATATTCCCCAGTAGGGGAATTGCGGGGTCATATGGAAGGTCAATTTTTAGAGCTTTTAGGAGTCACCACACTGCTTTCCACAGAGGTTGCACTAGTTTACACTCCCACCAACAGTGTAGAAGTGTTCCCTTTTCACCACACCCTCTCCAGCAGCTGTTATTTTTTGAGTTGTTGATAATTGTCAATCTGACTGGAGTTGGGTGGTATCTCAGTGTGGTTTTGATTTGCATCTCCCTGATGATTAGTGAGGTTGAGCATTTCTTCATGTGTTTGTTGACTGCTTGGATGTCTTCTTTTGTGAAGTGTCTGTTCATATCTTTTTCCCATTTTATAATGGGGTTGTTTGTTTTCTTCTTTTCAGCACGTTTCAGTTCCTTGTAGATCCAGGATGTTAATCCTTTGTCAGACCTAGAGTTGGCAAATACTTTTTCCCAGTCTGTAGGCTGTCTTCCTGCTCTCTAAAAACAAAGCAGGTGGTATCACAATACCAGACTTCAAACTTTACTATAAAGCTACAATCATCAAAAC
>NW_007160392.1:0-4977 GCF_000164805.1 Carlito syrichta | reverse complement strand
ACAGATGCTCTTCCCTTTTATTCCTCAGCCTCAGGCATAGTAGCAGATACTTAGTGTTTCTTTTGGCCTTTTAATTCTTTAATGCACACAATAATTCTTGTTTAAAAAATTCTAATTTTTTAATTTTAAGGATGTAGGGTACAATTCAGGATTAGATATACAAGTGGTCATTGTACAGGTAAAGTTTGGGCCTCCCTTTGGTACCCACTTCACCTGGTTTGAGATCAGGTACACTTTTTGATGTTATGTGCCCCTCTCCCTCTTCTGGCAGGTTTTGGCTACTGCCAATCCCTTTCTTATAGTATTATGGTAAATGTTCATGGTTCGCCTATGAGTGAGATCATGTGGCACACAGTTCTTTGTTTCTGTGATAGATTAAGGATTATTATAGACTCAATCCAAGTTGCTGCAAAATTCATGTGTTTGCCCTTCTTTATGGCTGCATAATATTCCATTGTGTATATGTACTTTAAAAAATCCAGTCCAATTCTGATGGGCAACACAGTTGGTTACATGTTTTTGCTATTGTGAATAGTGCTACAATAAACATGTGAATGCACACAACGATTATTTATGTTAAATTTTCTCTGTTAAAGCAACTAGTATAGACCCTGACTAAGAGAGAGAGTTCACAACACAGTAATCACAATTGGCCACTCTTCTTTTTTCACATCTTAACTGAATAAAGCTGGACTTTACTGTGGTCAGGCTTAGCACCACATTGCATTCAGAAGAAATGTCAAACTGACATCCAATAAAGCACCAAAAAGCAATATAAAAAATTATTTAAACATCTGAAAGATATGTTAAAGATAATTTAATTGTATTACTTTCCCTTCAAATCCCCAAATACCTTCTGTTCATAATGTTCTCCAAAGTCTGCTTATCATGATGGCTGCTACTCCTTTCTCTGTCTCCTCACAAATAACTCCATCCCTTTTACTCTCTGTCCTCAAAATCCACTTTCATTATAGTTCTACTGGGTCAGAATCTGTATTTCAAAAGATCTCCAGATGATTTATATGCCCATTCAAGTTTGAGATGCACTGAACTAGATGGATTCTCTAGGTGTACTAGTTTCCTGTCATGGAACACAGGGAGTTTTCTGCTCACTGGATTCAGGACTGCTTTCGGCTGCCTGCAAGAAGGTGATGCACAGAGCATGTGCCACTGGATGGCGCCAAAGATATTCATCAGAGATATTTCAGTGACACCACACTCTTGATGGGTCTTTTTCTTTTAGGGTGTCAAATATCTTTTGGTGTTATTTATAGCTTGGATAACTGGGCTTACCCACAGAAATCCAGCACTGGATGGGGATTGGAGATGATGACATTTACAATTGTACAGATAGGAAACAGAGAGAGGTGGCCTGACCCGTCACCCAGTTGAAAGTAAAGCAGGGATACCTGGGCTGCTGCTTCCACTCCTTTGAGGTCTATGCATTTCTCACAGACTTTCTTGTCTTGAAGTGTAGTTGGAGGCAGCAGGAGAGGCACTACAGGGCTTCCCTGGGGATAATTGAGGAGAGGTGATGGCAGCAGAGGCAAAGGGGAGTGAACTTAGGTAGTAGATGTCAGTGTTCAGTTGTGATTCTGGAAAAGGTGGGATACATGAAACAATGGGAATCCTGATGGAAAGGGTTGCACATTTCAGTAAGAATACAAGGGCAGCTACAATTTATTAGTAATTCTTTCTGTGGTCTTGGCTCTGTGCTATGTGCTTACCAGCATTTGCTCATTCAATCTTGTCAACAACCCTGTGAAGTAGGTACTATTGTGCTCCCATTTTCCCCTCAGAAGTGAAAAGTGAGTCTCAAATTAACTAGAAGTAATCAAGAGAGGACTTCTGAATTCTCTCATCACCAAGTCTATAATCCCTCTGCCTACATGTCCATGTACCTTGCCTTTCCTCCTGTTAGCACTGACGTGTCCCTGTTCTCAGCTAAAGCACCACTTGTATACTGGGTTCCATCATCTGCCTACTCAAGGAATTTGTTCTATTACTCCCTCCCCATTTCCTGCATACCCAATCTCTTCTTCTCTGCTAGATCATTTCCATCAGCATACAAATATGTTGTAAAGATTCCATCTTTAAAAAGCCCTCTGTTGACCCTATGAGGTTTCCACTCCATTTCTTCCTTCCCTTTATAACCAAACTCTTCTAAAGAGCTGATTGCATTCATGCTTCCATTTCCTTTCTTCCTCAGTCTCTGTGAAGCCCAATCTAGTCAAGTGACTGACTCACCTACTGTCAAGGTCACCAATCACTTCCACCTGGCCTAATTCAGTGGTCAATTCTCAACCTTCCTTTTCATTGACCTCTCAGCAGCATTTAATACTGTGGCCCATTATTTCCTTTGGGGAACTCTTTTTGAACTTGGCTTCTGGAAATCCATACTTTTGGCTATTTCTTCATGGTCTTCTTTTCCAGGATCCCTTTCCGAGATCATCCTCTGAGGTGGCAAGCTATCCTAACTATAGATCAGAATTCAAGAGCAAAACCAGAAGTTCCTAAGCCCCACATTATACAGTTTGACAAATAAAGTTATCATGTCCATCATTAAGTTGCATTCTGGGGTGGTCTTTTGGACAATGAGCCAGGGAATTCAAATTAGAGGAGAAGAAAGCTACTTAACTCTTTTGGAGGCAAACACCCTGAGCAGCCAGCCCATGGGTCTAGAGATGTGCTGAAACATGGCCAGTGCCCATAAATACCATTGGGCAGCTGAAAGCATGGCTAGTTTTTCTAATTCATGATGAAAGAAAAGCAAGGTTTCTTTTTCAGAGGGAGCTTTCCATAATTACATTTCCTGCAACTTGAGGTTGTAGGTTCAGGAAATAGCACAAGAGAGCAAATAAAAATGTATTTTCTTCTTTCAGCAGTCACATGTGACAAAGCTAAAGGAGTTTCCATGCTGAACAACAGATTATTGGAAGAAAGGGAAGATTTATTGCTTTATCAGGTGAGTAAAGACTGTAGACCAGGCAGGGAGGAGAGAGAGGGCTGGGCTCAGTCAGGATCTGACAAAGGTGACTCAGGCCTGCTTCTGTGAGTCACAAGAATTACCTTCCCACAGCAGCTATGGCCAGTCATGTATTCACTAGCATGTGCTGAGTGCCTGTTCTGGTCCTTTGCTGGGCTAAGCCTTGACTATAGAAAGGTTGATAAAACAGTCTTGTTCTCAAGAAGTTGTCAGCATAAATGTTCAGAAAATTCAGCTTCCCCTTATTGGATACCAAGCAAAAATCTTCTGGGCTATTTCAACCCTATTTCTATGTCATAAGGGGTTTTTCTGGAGCCCTTAGACTCTCTAGAAGGCATTTCCTGGACAATGGAGGACATGGGGGTTAGATTTATTCTGTCACAACTTGGAAGGAACCAGAGGGAATCATGATTATCTTCTTGGCTTCTCTGGCCTTTTAGCTGTTGCAGCAGACTAGATGGGGAGGTCTCAGAGGAGCTAGGATCAGATACATGAGACCCACATGAATCTCAGGCCTGGAGACACTTCTGGAAGTGGAGAACAACCTCAGAACACAGGACTTGGGGGAAAGGAAGGCTGGGAACTGGGGAGAGATGAGGTTGATGAGACCAAGAAAAGTTTCACTGTGGGGGAGTGATCAAGGCAAGGCTTGGAACTGCTGTTCAGTGTGTGTGGTGGTTGTGGGGATGTGATAGAGGGCAGTAGAATAACTCCTGTGTCTTGTAGCCAGAACACACCAGCTGGACAAAATCTTCAGAGCTGGGTCATTCCTGTCCATATGTCCCTTCCCTATTGTGGCGTCTGTGGCCAATGCCAAGTTCCCTTCCCCCGTCCCACTCCAACGAGGTTGTCACCTTCCAGGGATGTGTCTCTCATCTCTTGGCTGAGAGCCCCATCCCTGGCCCTGGGGAATGTTGACACATTCTACACAGTGGCAACCACTATCCAATGCCATTCCCGGGCCCCGAGGAAGGCTGGGGTCATCTAGAGCCTGTGGGTTGGCTCTGGATTCAGTATCCCAGGAGCGGTGACACTTAAACATTTAATTACAAGTAGACATTAGCTAAGAACAGGAAAGAGAGTTCTAGGCAGAGGAACCAGCACACTCAAAATCACAGAGTGGGCAGAAAACTCACAGAACAGTGAGACATTCAATGGGCTAGAAGAAGAGAGTATGTCTGGGAAAGGGAGGTGGGCCCTGCCTCCCCTCTTCTCAGGTTTCCCTGTGTTCACACTGGGCCTCTCATCTCCTCCATCAAAACCTCTATCTTGAGTCTCCTCCTCTCCTTCCTCTCTCCCATCCCTATGCTTCGAGAGCCTACTATGCACCAGTGATGTTAGTAATAGGCACTACAGCCTGAGTACTGCTACCTGCCTGGCCCCATCTATACATCATTGCAATTCTTACAATACCCAGTACATAAATTGGGGTGGTGTTGGAGATACTTGACAGTGAATTGGCATAGACTCCAACCAATCAGAATAGATGCTGGCCTTATGAAAGCACCCTGGCCATTCTGGTGGTACTGGCTGATTATTAGCTATAGCTGTTAAAACAGCTATTTCCCTTAACAGATAAGGAAAGAAAAGGCTCTGAGAATGTAAGTCACTTGGCCAAAGCCACAAAGCAGGCAAGTAGGGATTCAGACCTAGACTTGTCTCAGTCCAATGTCTGACTGTTAAGTTTCTGGCTCACAGGGGCTGACAATAGCCTGGCAGTACACAGGCACTCTGGCAGGCTGTCTGACCTGGGAACGTGGCAGAACAGGGAAGCAGTTCAGGTCCAGGTAAGGCTGGAGGGATAGAGGATGCACCAAAGATGATGAGCCATGGGGCTTTCCTGTCTTCAGCCACACTATGTGGCTAGCTTGAATGTGGAGGCCAGGGGCCTGTGGTCACTAGGCCAGTGGCATCCTAGATCTGGCTTCTTGTGTGTGGTTCACCTTCTTTCCCAAGGGACAAAATCAACCTGGTCCCCCAGCATAACCTTT
>NW_007160391.1:0-694 GCF_000164805.1 Carlito syrichta | reverse complement strand
CCAGAATGAAACATCTGAAATCTCCAACCATATCTAGACTAACTGATGCACATTTGCATCAATTGTTACGACTATCAGTAACAAATATGGAACTGGACATTGACCATCTCATTAGCCAAAAAGAGGCCCATAGTTCCCATTGAAATACTGGTAAGTTTGTTGTTTTAACTTTACTTGTTCTTCATTTTAAATATTGTATTTGTTCCCATTTTGTTTTTTTCACTTCAAAATAAGATATGTGCAGTGTGCATAGGAATTTGTTCACAGTTTTTTTTAAACTACAGTCCGCCCCTCCAACGGTCTGAGGAACAGTGAACTGACCCCCTGTTTTAAAAGTTTGAGGACCCCTGATGTAGACCATATGGAAAGCCTGTGATCGCAGCAGTTTGAGATGCCCAGGCAGAGAGTGTGGCCTGATTTGTGCATTTTTAGAGCAGCCTGGGCAACCTAGTGAGGAATGAAAGAAAGGAAGGAAGGAAGGAAGGAAGGAAGGAAGGAAGGAAGGAAGGAAGGAAGAAAGAAAGAAATCCTTTCTCTTGCAAACCTTCTGCCCTCAATCCTTCCCACCCAGGCCCCTCATATAAGTGTGTCCCCCCAGCTAGGCACCTTCCAGCCCCAAGCCACCCAATGGCTTCCTCCGCTTTGTGGGGGAGTTCCGTAGCTCCCTGGTAGTTCATGCTGGCTCTCTCCTCCC
>NW_007160390.1:0-667 GCF_000164805.1 Carlito syrichta | reverse complement strand
CTGTTTTAAAAGTTTGAGGACCCCTGATGTAGACCATATGGAAAGCCTGTGATCGCAGCAGTTTGAGATGCCCAGGCAGAGAGTGTGGCCTGATTTGTGCATTTTTAGAGCAGCCTGGGCAACCTAGTGAGGAATGAAAGAAAGGGAAGGAAGGAAGGAAGGAAGGAAGGAAGGAAGGAAGGAAGGAAGGAAGAAAGAAAGAAATCCTTTCTCTTGCAAACCTTCTGCCCTCAATCCTTCCCACCCAGGCCCCTCATATAAGTGTGTCCCCCCAGCTAGGCACCTTCCAGCCCCAAGCCACCCAATGGCTTCCCCCGCTTTGTTGGGGGAGTTCCCGTAGCTCCCTGGTCAGGTTCATGCTGGCTCTCTCCTCCCCGAGGTGAGAAATGATCCCCAGGAAGGCCAACTTTCCAAATCTGCAATGAAGGTATTCCACCAAGAAAGGCCAGAGACACATCCCTCACCCAGGGACATTTGTTCCCACCCAATCCCATTTTTCCTGGCTCTAAAGCCAGTCGCCCTGTGAACACACCACTTGAAGTTGAGAATATGTGTGAGATTCTGATGTTTTTGGAGACAGGGCTTGGCTCTCTGTCACAGACTGGGTGTTGGGGACAGGACCATTGATCACACCAGCCTCGAAATTGTGGGCTCTGGTGATCCTCCG
>NW_007160389.1:0-720 GCF_000164805.1 Carlito syrichta | reverse complement strand
CCCAGGCCCCTCATATAAGTGTGTCCCCCCAGCTAGGCACCTTCCAGCCCCAAGCCACCCAATGGCTTCCCCCGCTTTGTTGGGGGAGTTCCCGTAGCTCCCTGGTCAGGTTCATGCTGGCTCTCTCCTCCCCGAGGTGAGAAATGATCCCCAGGAAGGCCAACTTTCCGAATCTGCAATGAAGGTATTCCACCAAGAAAGGCCAGAGACAAATCCCTCACCCAGGGACATTTGTTCCCACCCAATCCCATTTTTCCTGGCTCTAAAGCCAGTCGCCCTGTGAACACACCACTTGAAGTTGAGAATATGTGTGAGATTCTGATGTTTTTGGAGACAGGGCTTGGCTCTCTGTCACAGACTGGGTGTTGGGGACAGGACCATTGATCACACCAGCCTCGAAATTGTGGGCTCTGGTGATCCTCCCTCCTCAGCCTCCGGAGTGGCTGGAACGAAGTTCACCTTGACTCCAGACACTTGGTTTTGATTGATGTGGATACGGAGTCTGCCTGCATGGTCCGTGTTGGCCTTGGGCTTCTGGGCTCCTGCAATACTCCTGCCAAGACCTCCCAGAGTGCTCAGATTCCAGGCATGACCCGCCATGCCAGGCCTTCAGGTTCCTTTTCAACGAAGGATAGAGGCCTGACTCGGGGGCTCAGCCTCATCATCCCAGTGCTTTGGGAGGCCAAGGCCAGCATCCATCCCCAGCCCACAGGCCAAGAC
>NW_007160388.1:0-750 GCF_000164805.1 Carlito syrichta | reverse complement strand
CCACCCAATGGCTTCCCCCGCTTTGTTGGGGGAGTTCCCGTAACTCCCTGGTCGGGTTCATGCTGGCTCTCTCCTCCCCGAGGTGAGAAATGATCCCCAGGAAGGCCAACTTTCCGAATCTGCAATGAAGGTATTCCACCAAGAAAGGCCAGAGACACATCCCTCACCAAGGGACATTTGTTCCCACCCAATCCCATTTTTCCTGGCTCTAAAGCCAGTCACCCTGTGAACACACCACTTGAAGTTGAGAATATGTGTGAGATTCTGATGTTTTTAGAGACAGGGCTTGGCTCTCTGTCACAGACTGGGTGCTGGGGACAGGACCATTGATCACACCAGCCTTGAAATTGTGGGCTCTGGTGATCCTCCCTCCTCAGCCTCCGGAGTGGCTGGAACGAAGTTCACCTTGACTCCAGACACTTGGTTTTGATTGATGTGGATACGGAGTCTGCCTGCATGGTCCGTGTTGGCCTTGGGCTTCTGGGCTCCTGCAATACTCCTGCCAAGACCTCCCAGAGTGCTCAGATTCCAGGCATGACCCGCCATGCCAGGCCTTCAGGTTCCTTTTCAACGAAGGATAGAGGCCTGACTTGGGGGCTCAGCCTCATCATCCCAGTGCTTTGGGAGGCCAAGGCCAGCATCCATCCCCAGCCCACAGGCCAGGACTCGCCCAAGTACATTGGCAAGACCTCATCTCTGCATTCCAACCCAAGAAAGCTGTGTGTGATGGTGCGTGCCTGTCTTTCCAGC
>NW_007160387.1:0-672 GCF_000164805.1 Carlito syrichta | reverse complement strand
TTGATCTCTAAGTCATTGTAAAAAGGCTGTGGAGATTCTGCTCTCTGTTGGATTCAAAGGCCTTTAGACATTTGGGATCTTGGGTTGTCTCTCTGATCCCTTTAATTATTAATTCTCTTAAATTTGCATTCTTACCCTATCTTCTGGGTTATGTTTTTTCCCTTCTGGGGCCTATGTTTGGATA
This sequence comes from Carlito syrichta, assembly GCF_000164805.1. Taxonomy (NCBI): domain Eukaryota; kingdom Metazoa; phylum Chordata; class Mammalia; order Primates; family Tarsiidae; genus Carlito; species Carlito syrichta. Next base: position 488 of record NW_007160387.1, on the reverse strand, counting down.
TTTTGGTTCATCTGGTTTTACTCCCAGGACCAAGGAATGTTTCTGCTCCCAGATGGACATAGTAGCCCTTCGAATCATTCCTCTTTCTTCACCAGTAAATAGCCTGTTCATAATAGACATTAGTTCCACCCAAGTATATATATTAGGTCCAAGAAACTGATCAACCTGGTCGGCTAATATTAAAGGGTCTTCTAATAATAGATTCATTTCTTTTTTTGAAGGTTCTTGCTTCAGTGCTAGTAAGTGGGGCATTAACAAAGCCAATTTCTCCCTGCTCCAAGGGAACCCCCCTTAGCATGAACAATTTTGAAAATTCAACTGGACCTCCAGAGGAGGGGGGAATTTCTCAATATCTCTTTTGCTTTGTTCCATTTTCCTTTCAAGTTAGGGTATAGGGGTTTGAGACTTGGGGATCTCAATTCTTGAGTTTCTAATAGAGCCAAAACCCCAACTGTCTGCTGCCCCAGATACCACCTTCTTGGTGGTTT
>NW_007160386.1:0-746 GCF_000164805.1 Carlito syrichta | reverse complement strand
AGTTATCTCACCAGCTAGATGAGATGCTAGCTGACTAGTTAGCTAAGTAACTAGCTGATATGCTAGCTGACTTTAACTATCTAGCTGACTAGCTAGCTGACTAACTAGCTGACGTATGTAGCTAGCTGACTAACAACCTGATTCGCTAGCTGACTTAACTAGGCACAGGAATAGTTAGCTGACTTACTAGGTCACTAAAATAGCTAGCTGGCTAGCTAGCTGACTTAACTAGCTGACTAGCTAGTTGGCTGGCTATCTTACTAGCCAGCTGACTTAACTAGCTAGCTACCTAGTTGGCTACATGGCTTTCCACCTGTCTTAAGTAGTTAGCTACCTGGCTGGCTAGCTGGCTAGGCATCCAGCTAGCTAGATAGTGGGCTGGCCACCTGGTTAGCCAGTCAGTGTAAGTAGCCAGCCGGCAGGCTGGACATTGGGATTACCAGCCAGTTTAATGAGCCAGACACTCTGCTGGTCAACCAGCTAGCCAGCCGGTTTAACTAGCTGTCCACCTACCTGAACAGGCTGTTAACAAGGCGGCTTAACTTGCCAGCCACCTACCTGGCCAGCCGTCCAATCAACTGACTTAATTAGCTGACTCAACTAGATAGATATCCAGTTAGCCAACTGATTTACTAGCTAGCCACTTAGCTAGCCAGCCAGCTAGCCAGCGCACTTAACGCACTGACTTAACTAGCTAGCCAGCCAGCTAGCCAGCTGCCTTAATTAGTTAGCTACCTACCTAGTCA
>NW_007160385.1:0-1340 GCF_000164805.1 Carlito syrichta | reverse complement strand
CCTGCTGGATATTTAAGCTGGCTGACTAGCCTGTTTCTTAACTATCTAGCCGACTAGAAACTCAGATAGCTGGTCAGTTATTTAGTAGGCTCTCTCACTTTCCATCAGGTCAGCTAAATAGTCAACTCCCTCGCCTGCCAACCAGTCTGCAAATTATTCGGCTCACTCACCAGCCAACAGGTCAACTAACTTGTCAGCTTGCTCACAAGCCAAAAGGACAGCTAACTAGTCATCTTGCTAACCAGCCAACTAGTTAAGTCAGCTCACCAGTTGACTCGCTCGCCGGCCGACTAGTTAAGGCAGCTCACCCGTCGGCTCACTCCTCAGCCAATTATTTAAGTTGGCTCACTGGTCGGTTCACTTGCTGGCCGACTTGTTAATTCTTCTGACCAGTCATCTCACTCGCCAGCTGACTAAATTCGGCTGTCCAGTCAGCTCACTCACTGACCAACTAGTTAAGTCAGCTCACCAGTCGGCTCACTCGCAGGCCGACTAGTTAAGTCAACTGAAAGTCAACTCATTCACCAGCTGACCTGTTAATGCAGATGAACAGTCAGCTAACTTGCCAGCCACTAGTCAAGTCAGCTAATATATCAGCTAATTCGCTTGCTGATTAGTTAAGTCAGCTAACCGGTTGCCAAATAGCCGGCAAGCTAGTCAAGTCAGCTAACCTGTCGGCCGAATAGTTGACCAACTTGTCAGTTGACAAGTTAGCTCAGTTCACCTGTCAGGCAAATAGTTAGGCCAACTAACAAGTCGGTGAACTAGTCAGCTGACTGCTTAGTTCAGCATACCAGCTGACAACTAGTTAACCGTGCTAACTAGTGGGCCAACTCATCAGTCAACTCATTGACCGAGCTAACTAGTCACCCGACTAGTCGTCCAACTTGTTAAGCCAGCTAACAAGTCGACCGAGTAGTCAGCCAAAGTGTTAAATGAGCCAAGTAGTCAACCGACTCATCAGCTACAAAGTTAAGTCACCTAGCTAACTCATTAACCAACTAGTCAAGCCAGCTAGTTAACTCATTATTCAACAAGTTAAAACAGTTAGCTGATTCATTAACCAACTCGTTAAGTCAGCTACCTATCTCGTTATCCAAGTAGTTATGTCAGCTAGCTAAGTCAGCTAGATAAATAGCTAGCTAGCTGTCAGCTAGCTCACTAGTTAGCTAACTATTTAAGTCAGCTACGTAAGTCTGCTACCTAGCTAGTTAGCTAATTATTATTATTATTTTTGACTTGGAGTCTCACTCTGGCACCCACACTGGAGTGCAGTGGCTGCTTCTGGCCACCACAGCCTCTACCTGCGGGGTTCCAGCGATCCTTCTGCCTCAGCCTTC
>NW_007160384.1:0-656 GCF_000164805.1 Carlito syrichta | reverse complement strand
TGACAAGTTAGCTCAGTTCACCTGTCAGGCAAATAGTTAGGCCAACAAACAAGTCGGCAATTAGTCAATGACTGCGTAGGTCAGCATACCAGCTGACAACTAGTTAACCGTGCTAACTAGTGGGCCAACTCATCAGTCAACTCATTGACTGAGCTAACTAGTGCCCGACTAGTCGTCCAACTTGTTAAGTCAGCTAACAAGTCGGCCGAGTAGTCAGCCAACGTGTTAAATGAGCCAAGTAGTCAGCCGACTCGTCAGCTACAAAGTTAAGTCACCTAGCTAACTCATTAACCAACTAGTCAAGCCAGCTAGTTAACTCATTATTCAACAAGTTAAAACAGTTAGCTGATTCATTAACCAACTCGTTAAGTCAGCTACCTATCTCGTTATCCAAGTAGTTATGTCAGCTAGCTAAGTCAGCTAGATAAATAGCTAGCTAGCTGTCAGCTAGCTCACTAGTTAGCTAACTATTTAAGTCAGCTATGTAAGTCTGCTACCTAACTAGTTAGCTAATTATTATTATTAGTTTTGACTTGGAGTCTCACTCTGGCACCCAGACTGGAGTGCAGTGGCTGCTTCCGGCCACCACAGCCTCTACCTGCAGGGTTCCAGCGATCCTTCCGCCTCAGCCTTCCAAGTGGCTGGAATTACAGGCA
>NW_007160383.1:0-5374 GCF_000164805.1 Carlito syrichta | reverse complement strand
CAGACGGGATTAATAGTAGTAAACATCTGTCTGGGGACGGGGAGACACTTCTTATCAGCAAGGGTGGCTGAATGAAGCATATTTGTATACCTAACCCTTTACTGTACCCTACAATATCATAATAAAAAATATTGATTATAAAAAAAATGTGGTACATATACACAATGGAATATTATGCAGCCATAAAGAATGACAAATATATGGACTTTGCAGCAACCTAGATGGATTTGGAGTCGATCACACTCAGTGATTTATCACAGAAACAAAGAACCAAATTCCATATGCTCTCACTCATAAGGTGACCTTGAACAATTATAATGCTATAAGAAAGTGATTGACAGTAGTGGAAAACTGTCAGGGCAGGGGTGGGTGGGACTGGCAGTTGAGGTAAACTGCTAGGGGAGGGAGGGGCATACCTCATCAACAAGGGTACCTACATGATCAATGTTTGTATACCTAACCCTGAATTGTACCCCACATCTTTATAATAAATAAATAGATTTTTAAAAAATTCTATAGTCTTAACTTTATGCCCTTAACTATGCTAAAAACTTAGTCTGAATAACATGAAGTCCTATAATATTTATGTTATTGTTAATCTCTTTTTTCTTTTTGAGTTGGAGTCTCACTCTGTCGGCCAGACTGGAGTACAGTGGCCGCTCCCGGCCACCGCAGCCTCGACCTGCTGGGCTCCGGCGATCCTTCCACCTCAGCCTTCCATGTAGCTGGAACTACAGGCACGCGCTACCACGCCCGGCTAATTTTTTTTATTTATTGTAGAGATGAGGTCTCGCCTGCCCAGGTGGGTCTCGAACCCGCGGGCTCAGGCAATGCACTCACCTCAGCCTCCCAAAGGCGCGGGATTACAGGCTGAGCCACCGAGCCCGGCAGATTGCTAATCTCTTAAGCATAATATGCCACATATAGAAATTAAGTAAATGCAATGTTTGCATTGGCACTCTTCCTAAAAATACAAACTGTAGCTTCTCAAATTTCTCCAATTAGTCACCAATCAGAAGGAATAAAATCTTACAAGCGATTATCTACCTGCACATGATATTTAAAATCTCTACCAATAATTTCCTGGCAAGGCCAGTGAGTTCCCTGACAAACATTAAATTGAGCACCTTCTGATTTTTTACAATTTTAAACAATGTTTAATCAAGTGTTTGCATGGTCTAATACCAGGAGACCGGGGACATGGAAACCTAGGGAGGAGTTCAAATGAAGGGAAGGTAATTTTTTCATGAATTCCTCTCTTGCCTTTTTGCAAGGAGTAGTGGAGGCGTGAGTGGAATTTTTGCTTTCCATCCTCAGACTGTACAGAACTTTTCGGCTGCATCAATAACAAAAGTAGAAGAAGCAAAGGTCTCAGCTGCCCAGGTTCGCTTTGCGACCCGGGGTCTTCAGCCCCCTGGACTTTGTCAGCAGGCAGGCCTCCATGGCTGGCTCCCAACACTAGGGTTGTCAGGCAGACTGAGGAAAAGACAAGGCCTGGAAAGTCCCCAGCACAGTTTATACCTAGACAGCAGCCACTCCCGTGGGCTTTTCAACCTCCCTTGCCCCCTTTGGCTCGCCACGATGATCTCTCAGACACAGAAATGCCTAGTCTGCCAACCCACAGGGCTCAGCCTCGCAGCTCTGCTGTCTATTTTTTCCATCGGAACTCACTCTGTCACCCAGGCTGGAGTGCCTTGGCCTCCCCACGACTACCCACAGCCTCGACCCGCTGGGCTCCAGTGATCCTCCCCCCTCAGCCTTTCAAGTAACTGGAACCACAGGTGCCCGCCACCTCGCCTGGCTAATTTTTTGATTGATTGTAGAGATGAGGTCTCGCCAAGCTACCCAGGCTGGTCTCTAGCCCCTGGGCCCAGGCAATCCTCTTTCCTCGGCCTCCCAAAGTGCTGGGATTGCAGGCCTGAGCCACCACACCTGTTTTTTTCAGAGTCCTTGCTTATTTCAGTGCATAAGCGAGACGCTCTTGTTCACAAAAGCATGTCCTCGACGCTCTTTGAAGTCCAGCATTTGTTCAACCATCAATCATGAGTGTCTGTTCTGCCTGGCGGTGGGCTCAGCACCCAGGACACCCAGAACAATCCAGGCGAGCTCTCTGCCCCCAAGCCCCGGGTGGTGATTTCCCACGAGCTACCTCCCTACTTTGCACCTGCTTTGGAGGATCCTAGCTGGCCAACCCTGGCCGCAAACATCCGGGTTCTGCCCCGTGGCCCTTTCCACGGACACCTCAGGGGTTATGATGCTTTAATACCCAAAGGGTGTGTCTAGCTTCTCTCCTATGGCTCCATTTCACCAACTGATGGATCCCTTCTTGTGCTCCTTCTTTCACCGCCAGGCACGTCCTCTCCTTTTTCCCCGGGCGGCCTGACCTCTTGGGATCCCCCCACCCTGCCAATATCTGCTCCCTCTGTGATTCGGATGAAGAGGACAGGGCCACATCCAACTTTCCTGAGCTGCAGGTTCCTGGCATGGGTATCCGCGGCCCACCTGATGTTGGGTGTGACCCTCTTCTCTTTCACTGCAGGTCACGGATGCCATCATGACAGTAGGTGGGGCAGCAGGCGTCCTGGCTGCTGCAGGACTCGTGGCGATCCTGCTGGCCAGAAGCGAGTGGGAAAAGCAATAAATCCAAGGAATCGTCCTGACACCACCCAGCTTCTATTGAGGAATCCTGCCTAGCCGGGAGCGGGGGATCTGGCTTGTTGATTTCGCTGTCTTTTGCAATCAAGAACGCTGATTTTAAGGGAGCCAAGTAAAAGGACAGGAAGATTTTATTTGATGAAATGCAGCTCTGGATGAATTCTGTTAAAGACACAACTGGCCGGGCTCGGTGGCTCAGCCTGTCATCCCAGCACTTTGGGAGGCCAAGGCGAGAGGATTGCCTGAGTTCGAGACCCACCTGGGCAACATGGTGAGACTTCGTCTCTACAATAAATCAAAAACTAGCCGGCTATGGTAGTGGGTGCCTATAGCTCCGGCTACTCGGAAGGCTGAGGCGGAAGGATCACCAGGGCCCAGCAGGTCGAGGCTGTGGTGGCCGGAGTGGCCGCTGCACTCCAGTCTGGGCGACAGAGTGAGACTCCAACTCAAAAAAAAGAGACACAACTGGGCTCTGCTGTGGACTGAATGTTTGTGTTGCCCTTCCACCCCAAATTCTTATGTTGAAGACCTCACTGACCCGTATGATGGTGTTTGGAGGGTGGGCCATGAGGAAGTAATTGAGTTTGGATGAGGTGTGAGGGCAGGGACCCCTTGATGGGACGAGCATCCTGCAGGAAGAGGAAGAGAGACCAGAACGGAATGAGGACATAGTCATCTGTCCTTCCAGTGCTGTGACCACGCCTCGCCTGAAAGAGTCACTGCTCCAATGTTAGCGTCAGGCAAGTAGAAATCCAACCCAGAGGCCATTGCTTTACTAGACTCTGGTGTGGCCATGTACTCTTTGAGCTACGGCTGCGGCCATGTTTCCTGGCTTTGGCGTCCTTTCCTACCTTAGGGGGGTGAATCTTCCTCTCTCTCTCTCTCTCTCTCTCTCTCTCTCTCTCTCTCTCTCTCTCTCTCTCTCTCTCTCTCTCTCTTACTTTTTTTTTGAGTCAGAGTCTCACTCTGTCACCCAGGCTGGAGGGCAGGGGCACGCTCCCAGCCACTCTAGCCTTGACCTGCTGGGCTCCAGAGATCCTTCCACCTCAGCCTTCCAAGTAGCTGGAAATACAGGCATAAGCCACCACGCCTGGCTAATTTTTTTATTTATTGTAGAGGTGAGGTCTCACCAAGTTTCCCAGGCTGGTCCTGATCCCGTGGGCTCAGGTGGTCCTCTCACCTCAGCCTCCCAAAGTGCTGGCATTATAGGCGTGAGCTACCACACCCAGTTTCCCTCATTTACTTTTAAATAAACTACATTTTCTAACCTAAAGCGAAAAACCTAACCCAGAGGCTGGCCACACCAGGTGCATTTGGGTGATCGTAAAGACTCACACTCCAGGGCTCTCTCATAGTCTGTCCCTGTGGATGTAAGGAGGGTCCCTGAAGCAACTCATTGACCATCCTGACCACGGCTCAAGCTTGCGCTGAGGGATGCCACTCCAGGACATAAGCCTGGCAAAGCCCGCAGGGGAAGAACAGCAGCTGCCTCGGGGCATCGACTAAGGCCGGTTGGTGCCTCGCAAGCCCCATCTGAGAACACTCCGGTGGCTGCAACAACTGGCTTGTGGGTCAGGTAGACTTGGAGGGACTCCAGAGCCTCTGCCTCGTGGCGGTGTGATTGGGTTGGTGGGTTAGACTCTCTGAGCCAAGATCCTCCTCCTGTCAACACAGTATCAAGACGGCCCCATTCGGGAGCTGTGGCGGATGTGGCTCTGTGGTTTTGTCTTCAGGTTGTAGGAACACGGAATGGCTGTTGTGTGCAGTTAGGGCACGCAGGCCAGAGCAGAAGCAGCAGAAGCAGCTGTACTTCACATCCCATCATGCAGTGAGCTTTTGACAAGCTGGAACCAGAACCAGAGTCCCCGTCTCTCACCTTTGTCCCTCCACCTGCAGTCTCATGCCAGCGCCCTGCTCCTCTTGTGTCTGAGGGCCAGGACTCGACAGCAAGAACCAGGCCCAGCTGTGCTAACCCCAAATGGTTTGAGTCGATCTTTGGCAGGAGCCAAGACCCTCCCAACTAATGTCCCCTCCTTATATCCTCTTACCCCAAAAGGAGACTTTCAGCCACCTAGGAAGGGAAAGGGGAAGAAAAGGGGAGGGCAATAGAGCTGGCAGTCCCAAGAGCCCCTCTGCTTCTCCTATGTCCTGGCCGTCCCAGATCCTGACTTTCTACAGAGCATGCTGGGGACCACAGAGGAGGCACACAGAGAGACAGCCAGGCATCCCTGAAACAGGAAGGCAACACTGCGGCCTGCCTGTGTCCTGCCAGCTGTCCCACAGTCGCTGGGTGGGGAGGGGGATGCAGTCTTAGAAGAGTGACAGAATGACAGCAAAAGGATAACTCAGTCCCCACCACATATGACCCAGGCTTGTTTTTTCCCCGGTACCCATCAGCATTCTCACATTTTTCTTGAGCTATGCTGGGCGTGGTGGCTCACACCTTTAATCCCCAGCATTTGGGGAGGTAGAGGTGAGAAGACTGCCTGCACCCAGGGTTTGAGACCAGCCTGGCAACTTGGTGAGACCTCAGCTCTACAACAAAATCAAAATATCAGCCAGGCGTGATGGCGCACCCCGGCAGTTCCAGCTGCTTGGAAGGCTGAGGCTGAAGGACCGCCTAAGCCTGGCAGGTCAAGGCTGGGGTGGCTGTGAGCGTGCCACTGTACTCCAGCCTGGGTGACAGAGTGAGACTCCGACCGAAAGAAAACATTTTTTT
>NW_007160382.1:0-682 GCF_000164805.1 Carlito syrichta | reverse complement strand
GCCGCCCAGCATCCTCTCCCAGGGAGGATGTTGGCTCTGTCCCCAGGGACTCCATTTTCAGTGACCATTTCTTGGTGCTGGGTTTGTCTGGGCTTGTCCTGAGAATGGGCCAATGAAATCCTTTGGAGAGAGCTTCTGGGTAGGGACATTTGTTCCTGATTTGGGTGGCGGGCAGGGAAGAGGGCTCGTGACGGTTTCCTGGGGTCACAGCTCCAGGGGCCAGACTGAGGACTATTTTGCAGTCTGAGTTCATGCCGAGTCACACCCTTGCCCAGGGAGGGCTGTGGCTCATACCCAGGGATGGCTGGGGCGAAAACTGAGAGGAGACACAGGCAGGCCAAGACCATACACAGGCAGCACCCTTGGGGTCACTGTGCACTGTTCACAAGTGCAGCCTGGAAATGTCCATCACAGACTACACCTCAGCCTGGACTCCAACAACACGACTGTCACCTCCACTTCTGTCTAACAGGGCACCTCAAACATTGCAGCCTCGCCAAAGACTCCCCAAAGCCGTACCTCCTGCCCTGGCTGCCATTGCATCAAGGCCAGTCACCCAGGCCAAGGGCCCCGGGGGGCTATGGTACAGCTGTAATGGCCAGAGACACTAGAAAGGGGCCTCGGGGTTGAACCCTGTTTCTGCCCCTCACTGGCTGTTTGTGGAAGGGGAGGGAGGGGGTGG
>NW_007160381.1:0-472 GCF_000164805.1 Carlito syrichta | reverse complement strand
TTCACTTGTTCTCAATTCCAATCAATTGCATTCCATTCCACTCCATTCCATTCTTTTCCGCTACTCTTCATTCATTCAATTCCATTCAATTTCATTCCATTCCATTGTGTTACTCTCCATTCCATTGTGTTACTTTCTATTCCATTCCATTGAGTTCCATTCCATTCTGTTACTCTCCATTCCATTACAAACCATTCCATTCAGTTACTCTACATTCCATTCCATTGCATTCCATTCTATTCCTTTACTCTCCATTCCATTACATTCCGTTACTCTCCATATCATTCCATTCTATTCCATTCCCTTACTCTCCATTCCATTCCATTCCATTCCATTACTTTCCAATCCATTCCATTCCCTTCCATTCCTTTCAATTCCATTCTGTTACTCTCCCATACATTTCACTCCATTCCATTCAGTGACTCCCCTTTCATTCCATTCCCTTCCATTCCGTGACTCTCCATTCTATTTC
>NW_007160380.1:0-1448 GCF_000164805.1 Carlito syrichta | reverse complement strand
GTGCCTTGCTACGGGATAAATAAGAATCAAGGCTTCGAGCTCGTCTCATGTTTCGGAAAATATTGGTTTGTTGGTATTATGAATCAGTCATTTCAAGACTCCAACAACATTCTGGTCCTCTTGAGAGTTGTAAACGGGTATCTGGTAATACAAGTCCTGTAGCTTCCTTGGGACAACTAAGGCCATATTCCCGGAACAAAAGTATCTTCTTGCCACATTTGGATGTAACTCTGGTCTTAAGCTAAACTTGATAATCCTTAAATTTCCTTTTGTACTTTTATTTGGAGAGGGGCCGAGGGTTTTGCAGTTGCCAAATATTTAGTATGAATTATTAAAATGTAACCAGGAATCATGGATTCCACGTTCCTAGGAAACTTCTGGGCATTTGCATTTTTCTATACAGAGTTTTGGAATCCACATAGACAGGGAAAATCGGAGCATCTTACTGCGAATAGAAAAGGAATCCGGTTCTTGGAGTTCTCAATCGCCTAAATGTACAAGGTCTCTTGATAAGGGTTAATCAGGAATCTAGGTTTATATGTCGCCACATTTTTGGGGTGTCTTTTGGAAAGGGAACAAGGAATCTTGGGTTCCAATTCCACAAGAACTTGATGGGAATCTTTCTCTTGATATTCAAGCAACTGGAATTTTAGGTCACCAGGAAGTGTCTCATCATCTTGCTGAGAATGAAGCAGAAATTTCAGTAATGGGAGTCCTCATATTCAGAACACTGCACGACCTGCTGATACGGAAGAATCAGGAATCATGGTTACACGAATCCTCCATCCCAAAAATCTACAGAGCGTCTTGCTAAGAGATAACTACCAATCAGGTTTTGGGAATAGGAATCTGGATAATGAAACTGCACTGTCTATTTCTAAGGAAGAATAAGGAATGTTGATTACATGTGTCCTCAATCCCCAAAAAATCTTCGAAGTGTCTTGCTAAGGGCTAAACACGAATTTTGGTTTTTGAAGCATAATCTAGGGAAATGAAATCGTCATATACAGGCAACTGCACGAACTTTTCCTAAGAATGAATAAGTTATCTGGGTGACAAGTGTTCTCAATCCCCAAAAGCTACACGGTGTCTTATTAGGTCTAACTAGGCATCGAGGTTTCGACGCATGTATCTGTGATAGGGAGTACTCATGTACAGGCAACTGCACGGCTGTTGCTAAAAATAAGGAATCTGGGTTATATGAGTCCTCAGTCCGGAAAATCTACAGGGCACCTTGCTGAAGGCTAAAGAAGAATCAGGGATTCGAGGTAGGAATGTGGGTAATAACCATCCTCATATACAGGAAACCTCATGGCCTCTTGCTAAGAAGAAAGAAATTTGTTTTCCATGGATCCTCTATCAAAAAATCTACATGGCGTCTTAACAAGGGCTAAACAAGTATCAGGTTTTCAAAACAGGTATCTAGGGATAGAGAGTCCTAATATACA
>NW_007160379.1:0-997 GCF_000164805.1 Carlito syrichta | reverse complement strand
TTATGGAATGAAATGGAGTGGAATGGAGGGAAATGGAATGGAGTGGACTAGAGAGGAATGGAATGGAGAGGAATAGAATGGAATGGAGTGGACTGGAATGGATTGGAGAGGAATGGATTGGAATAAATGTGAATGGAATGTAATGGAGTGGAATGAAAAGGAATGGAGTGGAATGGAAAGGAGAGGATTGGGTGGAATGGAATGGAATGGAGAGGAATGGAATGGAGTTGAGTGGAATGGAATGAACTGGAATGGAATGGAATGGAGTAGAATGGAGTGGAAGGAATGGAGAGGATTGGAACGGAATGGAATGGTGAGGAATAGAATCGAATGGAATGGAATGCAGTGGAATGGAGAGGAATGGAATGGAATTAAATTGAATGGAACGGACTGGAAGGCAATGGAATAGAATGGAAAGGAATGGTGAGGATTTAATGGAGTGGAATGGAAAGGAATGAAATGGAGACGAATGGAAAGGAGTGGACTGGAATCGAATGGAGTAGAATGTAATGAAATAGAATGCAATGGAGTTTAATGGAATGGATTGAAATGGAATGGTGTGGAATAAAATTGAATGGAATGGAATGGAGAGCAATGGAAAGGGGAAGAATGTAATGGAAAGAAAAAGAATGGAATGGTGAGAAATGGAATGGAATGGAGAAAAATGGAATGGAGAAGAATGAAGTGGAATGCAATCAAGTGGAATGGAATGGATTGGAATGGAATGGAACGGAATGGAATGTTTTGGTATGGAATGGAATGGAATAGAATAGAGAGTAATGGAATGCAGTGCAATGGAATGGAGAGGAATGGAATGGAATGGAGTGTAATGGAATGGAATAGAGAGGAATGGAATGGAATGGAATGCAATGGAATGAAATACAGAGGAATGGAATGGAGAGGAATGGAATGGAATGGAGAGGATGGGTATTGAATAGAATGGAGAGGATTGGAAATGAACGGAGTGGAATGGAATTGAATGGAGAGGAATGAAATG
>NW_007160378.1:0-361 GCF_000164805.1 Carlito syrichta | reverse complement strand
AATGCAATGGATTGGAGTGGAAGGGAATAGAATGGAATGGAGTGGAATGGGGTGGAGAGAAATGAAATGAAATGGAATCGAAAGGAAAAGAATGAAGGGGAATGGAATGGAAGAGAGACATATGGAATGGAATGAAATGGAATGGAAAGGAGAGGAATGGAATGGAATGATGTGGAATGGATTTGAATGAAATGGAATGGCGAAGAATGGAATGCAATTGACAGAAAAGGAATGGAATGGAAAGGAATGGCATGGAATGGAATGTAGAGAAAAGGAATGGAATGGAGGGAAATGGAATGGAGAGGAGTGGAGTGGAGTGGAATGGATTGGCATGGAATGGAGTGGAATGGAATGGAGTGGA